>NC_057796.1:29924981-30224981 GCF_018294505.1 Triticum aestivum | reverse complement strand
AGCCCCAGACCGCAAAGGGCCATGTAATGGGGATTGTTTGTAGGGCGGTTGGGGGCATGTGGCTTTGGTTGGCGAAGAGTTGGCATCCAACGCAGCGCTGGATGAGGTCCTGTGCGTCTGCCCGGGCCGTAGGCCAATAGAATCCTGTCCGGAAGGCCTTGCTGACAAGTGCCCGGGCTGCGGCGTGGTGTCCACCGAGACCGGCGTGAATTTCTGCCAAGAGTTGCCGCCCCTCCTCCTCGGAGATACACCTTTGAAGGACTCCGGTAGTGCTTTTCTTGTAGAGCTCTCCTTCGTGAACTTTATAGGCCTTCGAACGCGGGACAATGCGGCAAGCCTCGTTCTGATCTTCTGGGAGCTCCTTCCTATTAAAGTAGGCCAAGAATGGTTCAGTCCACGGGGCAATTACTGCCATGATGATGTGGGCCGATGGTGTTTGATACGTCCATTTTGCATCATGCTTTTATATCGATATTTATTGCATTATGGGCTGTTATTACACATTATGTCACAATACTTATGCCTATTCTCTCTTATTTTACAAGGTTTACATAAGGAGGGAGAATGCCGGCAGCTGGAATTCTGGGCTGGAAAAGGAGCAAATATTAGAGACCTATTCTGCACAACTCGAAAAGTCCTGAAACTCCACGAAAGTTATTTTTGGAAATAATAAAAAATACTGAGCGGAAGAAATACCAGAGGGGGCCCACACCCTGGCCACGAGGGTGGGGGCGCGCCCTACCCCCCTGGGCACGCCCCCTGCCTCGTGGGCCCCCTGTTGGCCCTCCGGTGCCCATCTTCTGCTATATGAAGTCTTTCGTCCGAAGAAGAATCAAGCAAGCTTTCGGGACTAGACTCCGCCGCCACGAGGCAGAACCTTGGCGGAACCAATCTAGGGCTCCGGTAGAGCTATTCTACTGGGGACACTTCCCTCCGGGAGGGGGAAATCATCGCCATCGTCATCACCAACGCTCCTCTCATCGGGAGAGGGCAATCTCCATCAACATCTTCACCAGCACCATCTCCTCTCAAACCCTAGTTCATCTCTTGTATCCAATTCTTGTCTCTAAGTCTCGGATTGGTACCTGTAGGTTGCTAGTAGTGTTGAGTACTCCTTGTAGTTGATGCTAGTTGGTTTATTTGGTGGAAGATCATATGTTCAGATCCTATATGCATATTAATACTCCTCTCATTATGAACATGAATATGCTTTGTGAGTAGTTACTTTTGCTCCTGAGGACATGGGAGAAGTCTTGCTATTAGTAGTCATGTGAATTTGGTATTCGTTCGATATTTTGATGAGATGTATGTTGTCTATCCTCTAGTGGTGTTATGTGAACGTCGACTATATGACACTTCACCATTATTTGGGCCTAGAGGAAGGCATTGGGAAGTAATAAGTAGATGATGGGTTGCTAGAGTGACAGAAGCTTAAACCCTAGTTTATGCGTTTCTTCGTAAGGGGCTGATTTGGATCCATATGTTTCATCCTATGGTTAGGTTTACCTTAATACTTCTTCTGTAGTTGCGGATGCTTGCAATAGGGGTTAATCATAAGTGGGATGCTTGTCCAAGTAAGGACAGCACCCAAGCACCGGTCCACCCACATATCAAATTATCAAAGTACCGAACATGAAACATATGAACGTGATGAAAACTAGCTTGACGATAATTCCCATGTGTCCTCGGGAGCGCTTTTCTCTATATAAGAGTTTGTCCAGGCTTGTCCTTTGCTACAAAAAGGATTGGGCCACCTTGCTGCACTTTATTTACTTTTGTTACTTGTTGCTCGTTACCAATTATCTTATCACAAAACTATCTGTTACCTATAATTTCAGTGCTTGCAGAGAATACCTTGCTGAAAACCGCTTATCATTTCCTTCTGCTCCTCGTTGGGTTCGACATAGATCCCCTATACTTGTGGCTCATCAAGACTCTTTTCTGGCACCATTGCCGGGGAGTGAAGTGTCTTTGGTAGGTGGAATTTGGTAAGGAAAAATTTATATAGTGTGCTGAAATTTACTGTCACTTGTTACTATGGAAAGTAATCCTCTGAGGGGCTTGTTCGGGGTATCTTCACCTCGACCAGTAGAGCAAAGAGTTGCTCCTCAACCTACTGAACCTACTGAAAATGAAAATTTCTACTTTGAAATTCCTTCGGGTATGTTAGAAAAACTGCTAGCTAATCCTTTTGCAGGAGACGGAACCATGCATCCTGATGAGCACCTAATATACGTGGATGAAGTTTGTGGATTATTTGAGCTTGCAGGTATACCCGATGATGTTATTAAAAAGAAGGTCTTCCCTTTATCTTTGAAGGGAGATCCATTGACATGGTATAGGCTATGTGATGATATGGGATCATGGAACTACAAACGATTGAAATAGGAATTTCATCAGAAGTTTTATCCTATGCATCTTGTTCATCGTGATCGCAATTATATATATAATTTTTGGCCTCGCAAAGGAGAAAGCATCGCTCAAGCTTGGGGGAGGCTTAAATCAATGTTATATTCATGCCCCAATCATGAGCTCCCAAGAGAAATAATTATTCAAAGTTTTTATGCTCGGCTTTCTGATAACAATCGCACCATGCTCGATACTTCTTGTGTTGGCTCTTTTATGATGAAGACTATTGAATTCAAATGGGATTTATTGGAAAGAATTAAATGCAACTCTGAAGATTGGGATCTCGACGAAGGTAAGGAGTCAGGTATGACACCTAAGTTTGATTGTGTTAAATTTTTATGGATACCGATGTTTTCCGTAAATTTAGCACTAAATATGGACTTGACTCTGAGATAGTACCTTCTTTCTGTGAATCTTTTGCTGCTAATGTTGATCTCCCTAAGGAGAAGTGGTTTAAATATCATCCTCCCATAGAAGTAAAAGTAGTTGCACCTATTAAAGTTGAAGAAAAGATTATTACTTATAATGATCCTATTGTTCCTACTGCTTACGTTGAGAAACCACCTTTCCCTGTTAGGATAAAGATCATGCTAAAGCTTCAACTGTGGTTCGTAAAAGCAATATTAGAACTATAAACCTCCTGAGCAAGTTAAATTTGAACCTAATATTGCTATTGTTAAAGATCTCTTGTCTGATAATATTGATGGGCATGTTATTCATTTCCGTGATGAAACTGCTAGAATTGCCAAACCTTGTGCTAAAGATAAACATAGACCTGTGGTAGGCATGCCTGTTATTTCTGTTAAAATAGGAGATCATTGTTATCATGGCTTATGTGATATGGGTGCTAGTGCTAGTGCAATACCTATTGACTTATACAAAGAAATTATGCATGATATTGCACCTACTGAGTTAGAAGATATTGATGTCACAATTAAACTTGCCAATAGAGATACTATTTCACCAATGGGAATTGTTAGAGATGTTGAAGTCTTGTGTGGGAAAACTAAATATCCTGCTGATTTTCTTGTTCTTGGTTCCCCACAAGATAGCTTTTGTCCCATTATATTTGGTAGACCCTTCTTGAACACTGTTAATGCTAAGATAGACTGCGAAAAGGATGTTGTTACTATTGGTTTGGGTGATATGTCTCATGAGTTTAATTTCTCTAAATTTCGTAGACAACACCGTGAAGAAGAATTGCCTAGTAAAGATGAAATTATTGGTCTTGCTTCTATTGCCGTACCTCCTAGTGATCCTTTAGAACAATATTTGCTAGACCATGAAAATGATATGTTTATGAATGAAAGAAGGGAAATAGATGAAGTATTCTTTAAACAGGAACCCATCCTGAAACACAATTTGCCTGTTGAAATCCTAGGGGATCCTCCTCCACCCAAGGGTGATCCCGTGTTTGAGCTTAAACCGTTACCTGATACTCTTAAATATGCTTATCTTGATGAGAAAAAGATATATCCTGTTATTATTAGTGCTAACCTTTCAGAGCATGAAGAAGAGAGATTATTGAAAACTCTGAAGAAGCACCGTGCTACTATTGGATATACTCTTGATGATCTTAAGGGCATTAGTCCCACTCTATGTCAACATAAAATAAATTTGGAGAAAGATGCCAAACCAGTTCGTGATCATCAACGACGGCTGAATCCTAAGATGAAAGAAGTGGTAAGAAAGGAAATACTAAAGCTCCTTGAGGCAGGTATAATTTATCCCGTTGCTGATAGTCAGTGGGTAAGTCATGTCCATTGTGTCCCTAAGAAGGGAGGTATTACTGTCGTTCCTAATGGTAAAGACGAATTGATTCCGCAAAGAATTATTACAGGTTATAGGATGGTAATTGATTTCCGCAAATTAAATAAGGCTACTAAAAAGGATCATTACCCCTTACCTTTTATTGATCAAATGCTAGAAAGATTATCGAAACATACACATTTTTGCTTTCTAGATGGTTATTCTGGTTTCTCTCAAATACCTGTGTCAGCCAATGATCAATCAAAGACCACTTTTACCTGCCCTTTCGGTACTTTTGCTTATAGACGTATGCTTTTTGGTTTATGTAATGCACCTGCTACCTTTGAAAGATGCATGATGGCTATATTCTCTGACTTTTGTGAAAAGATTTGTGAGGTTTTCATGGACGACTTCTCCGTCTATGGATCCTCTTTTCATGATTTCTTAAGCAACCTTGATCGAGTTTTGCAGAGATGTGAAGAAACTAATCTTGTCGTGAATTGGGAAAAGTGCCACTTTATGGTTAATGAAGGTATTGTCTTGGGACATAAAGTTTCTGAAAGAGGCATTGAAGTTGATAAAGCCAAGGTTGATGCTATTGAAAAGATGACGTGTCCCAAGGACATCAAAGGTATAAGAAGTTTCCTTGGTCATGCCGGTTTTTATAGGAGGTTCATTAAGGACTTCTCAAAAATTTCTCGACCTCTGACTAATTTGTTACAAAAAGATATACCATTTGTTTTTTATGATGATTGTGTAGAAGCATTTGAAATACTTAAGAAAGCATTTATCTCTGCACCCATTATTCAGCCACCTGATTGGAATTTACCTTTTGAAATCATGTGTGATGCTAGTGATTATGTTGTAGGTGCTGTTCTAGGGCAAAGAGTTGATAAGAAACTAAATGTTATTCAATATGCTAGTAAAACTCGAGACAATGCCCAGAGAAATTATGCTACTACTGAAAAATAATTCTTAGCAGTTGTATTTGCTTGTGATAAGTTCAGACCTTATATTGTTGATTCGAAAGTAACTATTCATACTGATCATGCTGCTATTAAATATCTTGTGCAAAAGAAAGATGCTAAACCTAGACTTATTAGATGGGTTCTCTTGCTACAAGAATTTGATTTGCATATTATTGATAGAAAGGGAGCTGAGAACCCCGTTGCAGACAACTTGTCTAGGTTAGAAAATGTTCTTGATGACCCACTACCTATTGATGATAGCTTTCCTGATGAACAATTAAATGTCATAAATGCTTCTCGTACTACTCCATGGTTTGCTGATTATGCTAATTACATCGTTGCTAAATTTATACCACCTAGTTTCACATACCAGCAAAAGAAAAAGTTTTTCTATGATTTGAGACATTACTTTTGGGATGACCCACATCTTTATAAAGAAGGAGTAGATGGTGTTATTAGACGTTGTGTACCTGAGCATGAACAGGAACAGATCCTACGCAAGTGTCATTCCGAGGCTTATGGAGGACACCACGCTGGAGATAGAACTGCACATAAGGTATTGCAATCCGGTTTTTATTGGCCTACTCTCTTCAAGGATGCCCGTAAGTTTGTTTTATCTTGTGATGAATGTCAAAGAATTGGTAATATTAGTAGACGTCAAGAAATGCCTATGAATTATTCACTTGTTATTGAACCATTTGATGTTTGGGGCTTTGATTATATGGGACCTTTTCCTGCCTCTAATGGATATACACATATTTTAGTTGCTGTTGATTACGTTACTAAGTGGGTAGAAGCTATTCCAACTAGTAGTGCTGATCATAACACTTTTATTAAAATGCTTAAAGAAGTTATTTTTCCGAGGTTTGGAGTCCCTAGATATTTAATGACTGATGGTGGTTCACACTTTATTCATGGTGTTTTCCGTAAAATGCTTGCTAAATATGATGTTAATCATAGAATTGCATCTCCTTATCACCCGCAGTCTAGTGGTCAAGTAGAATTGAGCAATAGAGAGCTCAAATTAATTTTGCAAAAGACTGTTAATAGATCTAGAAAGAATTGGTCCAAGAAACTTGATGATGCATTATGGGCCTATAGAACTGCATATAAAAATCCTATGGGTATGTCTCCGTATAAAATGGTTTATGGAAAAGCATGTCACTTACCTCTCGAACTAGAACATAAGGCTTATTGGGCTATTAAAGAGCTCAATTATGATTTCAAACTCGCCGGTGAGAAGAGGTTATTTGACATTAGCTCACTTGATGAATGGAGAACCCAAGTCTATGAGAATGCCAAATTGCTTAAAGAAAAAGTTAAAAGATGGCATGACAAAAGGATACAAAAGCGTGAGTTTAATGTAGGTGATTATGTATTGCTATACAACTCTCGTTTAAGATTTTTTGTAGGGAAACTTCTCTCTAAATGGGAAGGCCCTTACGTTATCGAGGAGGTTTCTTGTTCCGGTGCCATAAAAATCAACAACTTCGAAGGCACAAATCCGAAGGTGGTGAACGGTCAAAGAATCAAACATTATATCTCAGGTAATCCTATAAATGTTGAAACCAATGTTATTGAAACTGTGACCCCGTAGGAATACATAAGGGACACTTTCCGGAACGTTTCAGACTCCGAAAAGGAATAGGTATGTGATACGGTAATTAAACCGACTCCAAAACAGTTCTAAAGGCAATTTTTCTTCGTTTTGGAATATTTAGAAAAATAGAAAAATAAGAAGCAGTCCGGGAAGGACACAAGGCCTCCACGAGGGTGGAGGGCACGCCCCCTGCCTCGTGGGCACCTCGTGTGCTCTCGGACTCCGTTTTCTTGCACAATACGTATTTTGGTCGGTAAAAATTCATTATATAACCTCCCGAAGGTTTTGACTCCTGTATCACGCAATTATCCTCTGTTCTTGTTTCGAGCTGTTTTTCTGACAGATCTAGATCATCATGACGTCTCCAAGTGCCCCAAGGACAGGTTCTTCGAGAAGGTCATCAATCCCTACCTCGCGGAGGTGCTGCAACACCCTCAAACCATTGAGGTGCATGAGGGGGTGCTGCACATCCGCGATGTTGAGGGACCGAGGAAGACCGGGAGCGTGGAGACAAGGCTCGAGGCAATGGAGCAACAAGTTTTCAAGTGCCAGGAGATGGTGGAGCGTGGACTTGACTCCAATCACATGATGATCGCGGAGTTCACCAACAACCACAAGCTGGATGCCAAGGACATTGGGGAGGCCATCTTCAAGCTCCATGAGAAAATCGAGCACCTCCAAGCCCAAATCTATGACCTGCAAAATCAAAACTGTGAGTATGAATATAGATTCAAGAGAATGAGTTTGGCTGCAGATTTGAGGATCTGGGAGACTCGATCATCCTTCTATGATGGTGAGCCCATGCCTTGGAAGATGGACGACAAGCCTATTTCATCAACAACCCCATCACCACCACTTCTGAGGAAGGAGACATAACCACATGGGTATGGGCACTCCCCTTGGCAACTGCCAAGCTTGGGGGAGGTGCCCCGGTATCGTATCACCACCACATCTTCTATCTTTACCGTTTTTTCGTAGTTCGATCCTTTTAGTAATATCTTGTTTTAGTAGAATAAAGTTTTTAATATGATCTAGTTTTGAGTTTTGCTTTATGATCCCTCTATGTAATCGAGTCCGTGAGCTACAAGGGCTTGATTATTTTGCTATGATCTTGAGCGAATAAAAGAAAAGAGAAAAGAATAAAAAGAAACAAGGAGATCATATTGATCTTATGGAGAGTAATGACTTCACATAGAAAGAGTATGATGATTAAAAGTTGTTGAGAGTTGACAAACATAGTTTTGGTCATCGTTGCAATTAATAGGAAGTAATAAACAAAGAGAGGTTTCACATATAAATATACTATCTTGGACCTCTTTTATGATTGGGAGCACTCATTAAAATATGACATGCTAAAGAGTTGATGTTGGACAAGGAAGACAACGTAATGGGTTATGTTTTCTTATATCTGAGATAAAGTATATTGTCATGGATCATCCAACATGTTGAGCTTGCCTTTCCCCCTCATGCTAGCCAAATTCTTTGCACCAAGTAGAGATACTACTTGTGCTTCCAAAAACCCTTAAACCCAGTTTTGCCATGAGAGTCCACCATATCTACCTATGGATTGAGTAAGATCCTTCAAGTAAGTTGTCATCGGTGCAAGCAATAAAAATTGCTCTCTAAATATGTATGATTGATTGGTGTGGAGGAAATAATCTTTATACGATCTTGTGATGTGGAAGAAATAAAAGCGACGGACTGCATAATAAAGGTTCATATCACAAGTGGCAATATAAAGTGACGTTCTTTCGCATTAAGATTTTGTGCATCCAACCCTGAAAGCGCATGGCAACCTCTGCTTCCCTCTGCGAAGGGCCTATCTTTTATTATTATCTTCTACCTTATGCAAGAGTCATGGTGATCTTCACCTTTCCTTTTTACATTTTATCCTTTGGCAAGCACAGTATGTTGGAAAGATCCTGATATATATATCTAACTGGATGTAAGTTAGCATGAGTTATTATTGTTGACATTACCCTTGAGGTAAAAGGTTGGGAGGCGAAACTATAAGCCCCTATCTTTCTCTGTGTCCGATTAAAACTCCGTAACCACAAGTATTGCGTGAGTGTTAGCAATTATGAAAGACTAAATGATAGTTGAGTATGTGGACTTGCTAGAAAGCTCTGACATAGACTCTTTCTGATGTTATGATAAATTGCAATTGCCTCAATGACTGAGATTATAGTTTGTTAGTTCTCAATGAAGTTTCTGATTCATACTTTGCATTGTGAATAGATTATTACTTGAGCATAAGAAATCATATGACAATATCCATATATGTTGCTGTTATGAGAATAATCATGATGCCCTCATGTCCGTATTTTATTTTATCGACACCTCTACCTCTAAACATGTGGACATATTTATCGTTATCGGCTTCCGCTTGAGGACAAGCGAGGTCTAAGCTTGGGGGAGTTGATACGTCCATTTTGCATCATGCTTTTATATCGATATTTATTGCATTATGGGCTGTTATTACACATTATGTCACAATACTTATGCCTATTCTCTCTTATTTTACAAGGTTTACATAAGGAGGGAGAATGCCGGCAGCTGGAATTCTGGGCTGGAAAAGGAGCAAATATTAGAGACCTATTCTGCACAACTCCAAAAGTCCTGAAACTCCACGAAAGTTATTTTTGGAAATAATAAAAAATACTGAGCGGAAGAAATACCAGAGGGGGCCCACACCCTGGCCACGAGGGTGGGGGGCGCGCCCTACCCCCTGGGCGCGCCCCCTGCCTCGTGGGCCCCCTGTTGGCCCTCCGGTGCCCATCTTCTGCTATATGAAGTCTTTCGTCCGAAGAAAAATCATAAGCAAGCTTTCGGGACGAGACTCCGCTGCCACGAGGCGGAACCTTGGCGGAACCAATCTAGGGCTCCGGCAGAGCTGTTCTGCTGGGGACACTTCCCTCCGGGAGGGGGAAATCATCGCCATCGTCATCACCAACGCTCCTCTCATCGGGAGAGGGCAATCTCCATCAACATCTTCACCAGCACCATCTCCTCTCAAACCCTAGTTCATCTCTTGTATCCAATTCTTGTCTCTAAGTCTGGGATTGGTACCTGTAGGTTGCTAGTAGTGTTGATTACTCCTTGTAGTTGATGCTAGTTGGTTTATTTGGTGGAAGATCATATGTTCAGATCCTATATGCATATTAATACTCCTCTGATTATGAACATGAATATGCTTTGTGAGTAGTTACGTTTGTTCCTGAGGACATGGGAGAAGTCTTGCTATTAGTAGTCATGTGAATTTGGTATTCGTTCGATATTTTGATGAGATGTATGTTGTCTATCCTCTAGTGGTGTTATGTGAACGTCGACTACATGACACTTCACCATTATTTGGGCCTAGAGGAAGGCATTGGGAAGTAATAAGTAGATGATGGGTTGCTAGAGTGACAGAAGCTTAAACCCTAGTTTATGCGTTGCTTCGTAAGGGGCTGATTTGGATCCATATGTTTCATGCTATGGTTAGGTTTACCTTAATACTTCTTTTGTAGTTGCGGATGCTTGCAATAGGGGTTAATCATAAGTGGGATGCTTGTCCAAGTAAGGACAGCACCCAAGCACCGGTCCACCCACATATCAAATTATCAAAGTACCGAACGCGAATCATATGAACGTGATGAAAACTAGCTTGACGATAATTCCCATGTGTCCTCGGGAGCGCTTTTCTCTATATAAGAGTTTGTCCAGGCTTGTCCTTTGCTACAAAAAGGATTGGGCCACCTTGCTGCACTTTATTTACTTTTGTTACTTGTTGCTCGTTACCAATTATCTTATCACAAAACTATCGGTTACCTATAATTTCAGTGCTTGCAGAGAATACCTTGCTGAAAACCGCTTATCATTTCCTTCTGCTCCTCGTTGGGTTCGACACTCTTACTTATCGAAAGGACTACGATAGATCCCCTATACTTGTGGGTCATCAGTGTTATTTCGGTGGCTGAGCCTCCGATGATATCGGCGTGTTCGGTGTCTATGTTTGTGTTCGGAACGGGACTGTCGTTGCTGTCTCCCCCTTGCCACACCACGGATGGCTTAAAGAGCCTTTCGAGGAAGATGTTAGGTGGGACGGGGTCGCGCTTAGCGCCGATGCGAGCAAGGACGTCTGCCGCCTGATTACTTTCTCGGGCAACGTGATGAAATTCGAGCCCCTCGAACCGAGCCGACATCTTTAAGACAGCATTGCGATAAGCTGCCATCTTTGGATCTTTGGCATCAAAGTCTCCATTAATTTGGGATATTGCGAGGTTTGAGTCCCCGCGCACCTCCAGGCGTTGTATGCCCATTGATACGGCCATCCGGAGGCCATGTAGCAAGGCCTCGTATTCTGCTGCGTTGTTGGAGTCTGTGTATAATATTTGGAGTACGTACTGGACGATATCTCATGTGGGGGGCGTTAATACGACGCCCGCCCCTAGCCCTGCCAACATCTTAGAGCCTTCAAAATGCATCACCCAGTTGGAATACGCGCCGTACTCTTTAGGGAGTTCGGCTTCTGTCCATTCGGCGACGAAGTCAGCCAGTACCTCGGATTTGATGGCTCGACGTGGTTTGTACGTGATGTCGAATGGCAGGAGCTCAATGGCCCATTTGGCAATCCGGCCCGTTGCATCCCGGTTGTTAATTATATCATTGAGGGGCACTTCGGAGGCCACCGTGATAGAGCACTCCTGAAAGTAGTGTCGCAATTTTTGAGATGCCATGAAGACTGCATATGCTATTTTTTGATAATGGGGGTACCGAGATTTGCATGGTGTGAGGACGGTGGATACGTAGTATACCGGCTTCTGGAGCGGAAATTTGTGTCCGTCCTGTTCTCGTTCGACGATGAGTACGGCACTCACCACTTGGTGTGTTGCCGATATGTATAAGAGCATTGGTTCACCGGCGTTTGGCGCGGCCAGGATCGGGTTGCTTGCCAGAAGGGCCTTTGTTTCCTCCAGTCCGGCCGTCGCCGCGTCTGTCCACTCGAATTTATCGGTGCGCCGTAGAAGGCGATAGAGCGGCAGCGCCTTTTCTCCCAACCTGGAGATAAAGCGGCTTAAAGCTGCCACGCACCCAGCGAGTTTTTGGACCTGCTTGAGTTCGGTTGGCGTAGCCAGTTGTGACAGAGCTCGGATTTTGGCTGGATTTGCTTCAATTCCTCTATTGGAAACGATGAAGCCCAATAGTTTACCGGCGGGGACGCCGAAGACGCACTTTTCCGGGTTAAGCTTGATGTCGTATGTGCGGAGGTTGTCGAATGTGAGACGCAAGTCGTCTATTAGTGTTTCGACGTGTCTAGTTTTGATGACGACGTCGTCCACGTAGGCCTCCACTGTTTGCCGATCTGTTTCTCGAGGCATGTTTGGATCATGCGCTGGTAGGTAGCACCGGCGTTCTTGAGCCCGAAAGGCATGGTGTTGAAGCAAAACGGCCCGTATGGTGTAATGAATGCTGTTGCGGCTTGATCGGACTCCTTCCTTTTGATTTGATGGTATCCGGAATATGCATCAAGGAAGCACAGCGAGTCGTGACCTGCGGTAGCGTCAATGATTTGATCAATGCGGGGAAGAGGGAAGGGATCCTTAGGGCAAGCCTTGTTAAGGTCTTTGAAATCGACGCATAGGCGCCAGGATTTATCCTTCTTTGGTACCATTACCAAGTTTGCCAACCAGTCCGGATGTTTAATGCCTTTGATGAATCCGGCCTCGATGAGTTTGGCTAGCTCCTCCCCCATAGCTTGTCGTTTGGGTTCGGAAAAGAGCCGCAGAGTTTGCTTGACCGGCTTATATCCCTTTAGTATGTTGAGGCTATGTTCGGCCAACTCGCGCGGGATTCCTGGCATATCGGATGGATGCCAGGTGAATATATCCCAATTTTCGCGCAGGAAGTCTCGTAATGCGGCGTCGACTGCAGGGCTGAGTTGCGCTCCGATAGACGCTGTCTTCTTCGGGTCTGTTGGATGGACCTGAAATTTGACTATTTCTTCTACTGGCTTGAAGGAAGTGGATTTGGGTCGTTTGTCCAGGATCACATCGTCCTTATCCACGGTGGAGCGTAGTGCGGTTAGTTCTTCGGCCGCAAGGGCCTCAGACAATGCCTCGAGGGCCAAGGATGCGGTTTTATTCTCGGCGCGGAGTGCTATGTCCGGATCGCTGACGAGGGTGATTATTCCATTAGGCCCGGGCATTTTTAGCTTCATATACCCATAATGAGGTATGGCTTGAAGCGCATGAAGGCCTCTCGCCCTAACAGGGCGTGGTACCCACTGTTGAAAGGGGCCACCTGGAAAGTTATTTCTTCGGACCGATAATTCTCCGGCATGCCGAACACCACATCAAGTGTAATTTTTCCTGCACACCGAGTTTCCCAGCTGGGAATGATACCTCGAAAGGTTGTGCTGCTTTTCTCGATGCGGCTCTTATCTATTTCCATCTTGTGGAGCGTGTCCTCGTAAATGAGGTTTAGTCCGCTGCCGCCGTCCATGAGGACTTTTGTAAGTCGAAAGTCGTCCACGATGGGACTGAGGACTAGGGCAGCAGGCGCTCGGACTGTTCTGTATTTAGGTTCGTCACTGGCGTTGAAGGTTATGGCCATGTCGTTCCGGGGGTCAATTGCAGCGACCTGGCAAACTTCGGCGAGATCACGCAGGGCCCTTTTACGCTTGTTGTTTGAAGCGAATGTCTCGAAGACTGCCAATACTCTATTGTCGTCGTTTGCTGGAGGGTGTTTTTCTGGGGTGTCCTTGATAAGGATGTCCTCGCCGCTCTTGGCTACCTGCCGAAGTATCCAACATGCTCTAAGGTTGTGGGTTGCCACGGTATCCGGCGTCGTGTGTATTTTGCAAGGGCCATTGAGCCATCCCTCCAGAACGGTGTCGTGCAACGTAATGGGTTTATGTTTTTTGACTGTTCGGCTGGGCATGCCACGGGGGCGCGTCCTTTTCACCTGTAAGGGGAGCCGGGATGGTTCCCAGCAAGCTGCCTGAGTTTTCCAGGCGCTTTCCATCGCGTTGTACTTTTGTACGATAGTTGCTAGGTCAGCGAACTTTGGTATGTGGCGGCGATTGATGGCGTTAAGGATTCCTGCGTCCGCGCAGTTGTTGCAGAATGCTGCTATCGCGTCTTTGTCGCGGCAGTCTTTTAACTTGTTTTTAACAAGGAGGAATCTGGCCCAGAAGTGGTGGACCGTTTCCTGAGACTGTTGTTTGATGCTCCTGAGAGCATCTATGTCCGGGTGGGTGGGTGGAATTGAATCCGAACCCTGACCCGATTTTGGATCCGGAGTTTGGAGGTCTACCGGGCCGGACAGTTCGGGCTCCGGGATATCGACTGATTTTTTAGGCTCGTCATCCGACTCTATGTTCGGAGGAAGAGACATGCTTTTCTGCCGGAAAATATCCGGCCCTTCAAGATCGGCGATCCGAACATAGTTTGTCTTCAATATAGTGGAAGAGTTGCTCCGCTCCTCGACTACCGCTATCTGATGGGTGATCGGTGGAGTTTTAATTTCTCTCTGATCGGGTTTAAACCCGACCCGATCGTAGTCTGTAGCGACCCCCAAGGTGGCCATGCGATCCAGGAGTTCGTTCAACGACGATAACTCCACTGGATCCATGCGGGTGGAGTATTCGGGATCAACGCGGAGGCGATTTTCGATGACTTGAGAGGTCATCGTCGTCTTAAGGGCCGAGCCGGTGGTCATGACGAAGCCGCCGAGTCGGAGGGTCTGGCCTGGGGCCAGGGCTCCTCCGGAGATGATATTATCCTTGACAACAAGGCGAGCCATCAACCCTCTTGGCGACGGCACAGTGGAGCTCTCAATGAAAGCACCAATGTCGGTGTCAAAACCGGCGGATCTCGGGTAGGGGGTCCCGAACTATGCATCTAGGATCGATGGTAACAGGAGACGGGGGACACGATGTTTACCCAGGTTCGGTCCCTCTCTACGGAGGTAATACCCTACTTCCTACCTGATTGATCTTGATGAATATGAGTGTTACAAGAGTTGATCCACCACGAGATCGTAATGGCTAAACCCTAGAAGTCTAGCCTATGAGTATATGGTCATGAATCTCTGTCCTATCCGGACTATGCTCTTCGGTTTATATAGACACCGGAGAGATCTAGGGTTACATGAGGTCGGTTACATAGGAGGAAATCTTCATAATAGGTCGCCTAGCTTGCCTTCCACGCCAAGTAGAGTCCAATCCGGACACGGGTGCAGTCTTCGGTCTTCATGTCTTCACAGCCCATCAAACCGGCCCAGTAGATAACAGGCCAGACGCCCAAGGACCCCTTAGTCCAGGACTCCCTCAGTTGGCGCTGTGTGGCGTCGACGATGCCCCTTAGTAGGAATAATGTCTCCCACGTTCTATCCCCGTCCTAATGGTGCGTATAGCATCGGGTGAGAACGTGTGGAGGTGTGCCTCCGTTGGTTCTCACGGGATTCGCTCAGTCCAGGTCTTCGGTAGATCTGTTTCCATCCGGTCTTCGTTCGTCTTTGTTTGAGTGTTTACAGGTTTGATCCTTCTGATCTACGACTCTCTTCATCGGCGATGGTTGCTGCTCTGGTGCGCTGGTCCTATAGGGCCTTAGCACGGCGACTTTCCGACTGTCTCTACTACAACAAGGTTTTGCCTGGCTCCAGTTAGGGAGGGGCGATGACGGCGACGCGCCTTTGGCTCGCTCATGTGCTTGTAGTCATCGCTAGGTGCCAACGGACATGGTTATAATTTTTATTACCTCTGTTGTTCTTTGTATTGCCATGATTGACGATGAATATATTGAAAGTTTCTCGCAAAAATAAAAAGATGTGTGGTCTTCTATACACCGATGATCGAGTGACTTGACATACAAATTATAAGTGAATTTCAGCTGACCAATTGCACACAAATATATTTCCAGTGGTAAAATTAGTGTCACTAAATGGACGTATCTTTGACCGTTTCTCCGTATCCCACAAGCAATATACATAAACAAGAACAAGTTTAAAAAATTTGGTGGTCCACTGGATTAGTTAAGCTAGACAGAGCCTGTCACGTCTCCCAGTTGGATTAATAAACTGCTTCTAGCATCCCATTATCATGTTTTTTTAATCATCAGTAACTTTATTCCTCAAATATGGCCATATCGTTTACAATTTTTGGAAGAATAAAGTCAGGGGAAAGGAGTCCCAAAATTCGGAAACTGTAGCACTAAAGCAATGTTTTGCCAAGCTATCAGCTACTAAGTTGGCTTCCCTACAGCATTGAATGAAGCTACAGCTGAAAACTCCATCGCCAAGATTCTTTCTTCGGTTATAACTGCAGCATCACCGCCCATGTATGCCTCTGGGTTTGAAGCCGCCTCAAGATAATTCAAGTTGTCTGATTCAATAGCAATTTTGGTGCACCCTACATTAGCACCAAGGATAAATCCATACCTGATTGCATTTATTTCTGCGGAATCTGCCGAAACGACATGAGGCAGAACCCAGCTCGCCGCTGCAATGAAATTCCCATGTTCATCTCTTGCCATGGCTCCACAAGCCCCGGCCATTGTATCAGCATGGAACGATGCATCCACATTGATTTTCACAATACCCGAGTCAGGTTTCCTCCATATCTGGTCTAATTTTCGGGTTGGCTAGTTTGGTGAGTTTGCTCGAACAAATTTTTTAGCCAGTACTCTAATCGATAGGGCCGTTCTATCAGGAGTCTGTATGGTTTCCCCCTTCACCGCTTGTCTCTGCTGCCACCAAATGTACCACATTGCCACTAGTATGATTTCTGCTGCCGGGATTTCATGTATCACAAAATCAGATTGTAGGAGGATCTCCAGAGTGATGGACCCCGAGCAATCTTGTAGCACTGCCTTGTGTACAGTATCTGCCAGCTGAAGTTCATTCCACACTTCCATGGCCCTTGAACATGTGAAGATGCAGTGTTGTATATCTTCCAAACCAATTTTACAGAAGTGACATTGGGGGTTTACAAGAATATGTCTTCCAGATAGAACACCGAAGCATGGCAACACCCCCTTTAGAACCTTCCATCCAAAGTGCTTGATTTTTCCCGCGACGCGGAGATGCCACAGTTTTCCCACACTAGGTTAATCCGAGAACCACCTGCGGCATCCAATCGACCGTAGTGGCGACCGAACTGGTGGTTGAACTCCACGTGGTAAGCAGATCGCACCGAAAAGGTACCAGACCTTGTAACCTGCCAAGCAACAAAATCTTCTACAGCTTCAACATGCAAAGGAATTTGTAAGATTCTAGTAACATCCACGGGTAAAAAATTGTCCCGAAGGAGCTCCACATCCCACTGACCCGTGTGCGCGTGTATTAGTTCTTCAACCTTTGACAGCATAGTTCCTCCCTTTGGTGTGATGATCCTTCTTGACTCACTAGAAGGAATCCAGGGATCATCCCATATGTTAATATGTGAGCCAGACCCTACCCGCCAAATACACCCTCGCTTGAAGGTTTGTATACCTGCAACAATGCTTTGCCAAGTGAACGATGAGCCCTTTTTGGGCCCTGCCTTCAGAATGTCACCGTTTGGATAACACTTAGTACTCAGAACACGTGCACACAGAGAATCGGGATTTTGAAGAAGTCGCCAACACTGCTTTGCTAACATAGCAAGATTAAAGCTGTGAAGGTCCCTAAACCCCATGCCACCCTTCTTCTTTGGAACACATAATTTCCACCATGCAAACCAGTGCATTTTCTTTTTTTTCCTCTCCATCTCCCCACCAAAAACCTGAGATTTCATCTGTTATTGACTTGCAAACCCCCTTGGGTAATTTGAAGACAGACATAGCATAAGAAGGGATTGCTTGTGCCACCGATTTCACCAAAATTTCTTTGCCTTGTACTGATAGTATCTTTTCCTTCCATCCCTTCAACCTTAATTTGGCAAACTCTATCAATAAGGTGTTGGAAGCAATCGCTTCTGTCCACTCCGACCATTGTAGGGAGACCAAAGTACTTGTCAGTCAGTGCTTCCGTTAGGATATCCAGGATGCCACACACACCTTCCCTGACCAACACTCCAGTATTAGGGCTGAAAAAAATACTGGATTTTGCATTACTAACCCGCTGACCTGAGCTTGCACAATAAGTATCTAATATCCTCTTCAAGGTATGTGCATCCCATTATCATGTTAATAACACTAGTTTTAGCAGACTTGTTGTAGAACCATATGGGGATCCAAAAAGAAAAGAGCCTCTCAGAACTTTTTCGGAAGCAGCTACCCATGTTCTCATTTGTAAACTGATCACGCTTGATTGGGAACCGCACTAGACTAATGTTAACACTTGTTGTATTACACTACTTTTAGTGATCTAAACGTTATTATATTTCTTTATGGAGGGGTACTAAGATTTTTAATGAGAAAATTACTTATACTTAATCAGTCTTTTTTTGAAATGATTTCCATAAAGGAAGCCGGCCCCGTGAATATTTCTCTTTTACATGGATGGAGTATATGCTCCAGTGATGCTTCATTAGTTAATCAATGTTTCTTTTTAAATAGACTACATTACAATATATATAGTACTTACAGATGTCATAGTAGTTGCCCTTCGGCATGTACTCCCTCCGTAAACTAATATTAGATCGTTTTTCGTCTGTAAACTTATAAGATAGTTTGGGTAACTAAAATAGTGACCTACACGATCTTATATTAGTTTATAGAGGGTGTATGTTGTTTCATGGTGGAGTATATGCTCTAGCCATGCTTAGTTATTCCAAAAATCTCTCTAATATAGCTTTTAGGGCATCTTTTAGAAATGCTTTATGATTGTTAATCAGAAAAATATACTTCCCAGCCCAAAAAAACCTTATAGTTCTGTTTGCGGGGGAAAAAACCTTATACTTAATCATGTGCCTTTCTGTAAAAAAAAATCCAGAAAGGAGGCTGCCCTCCAATATTTCTATATTACGTAGATGGAGTGATTATATGCTCCAGTGATGGTCCCATTAGTTTATCATGTTCCATTTTTCTGACGTAGATTAGCTTAGTACTTGTCCGTTGCCAGATAGTTGTTCCTTTTTGACACAGATTGGCGTAGTCTGTTGTTTCATGATGTATCATGGGGTATATGTTCCCGTACCTGATGCGCTCAGGCTACTAAAATACAAGGGATTATTTGCATTTAGCAGCATGAAAGGTGCAAACAAACACACGGCACGCATGCATGCACTGCGTAAGTTGCAGTGGGGGCGAGGTTGAGTGGAGCCGAAGCGAGGTACTACACTGTACGAGACGTCTCAATCATCGGTGCGTTGCTTGCAAACAATCGACCGGTCAGTGTTTCTTTCCTCCTCGCCCGGCTCTCACTGCTGATGATGCCTTCACAAAATTTACTTACACGATGAGTTAACCAACAATAATATACCACTTACATTGTCTGATGTCTCCCCGAGGATCGGAACGCTTGTCAGCTTCACAAGCAGCAGCCGTGCCTGAAGATGCACCTACCATATGCGATGTTGACGTCCGGTCGACAGGTGTTCTCGATGGCAAACGTGTAGATCGTCTCCCCGGGCGAGGGTGCTTTCGTGATTCGTCTGTAGGTTGCGTGCGAATGCATAGTACACGATCTTCTTCTGTTCATCGTGACTGGCTTTATATCTCCCGAAAACGAAAAAGCGCCCGAGAGATTGTCCACTGTAGAGCACATCATTTTTGCTTTGTGCCGCCGTCGTATGGGCAAGCAGTAGAATACGTGTAGCCGCGGCCAGAGGGTAGAACCGTCAGCCGGCACCGAAAAATTAAAGAACGGAGGAAACAAAGCCGTCCGTCGTCGTTGACGCAGACACGGGCGTCTGATCGCGGCCTCGAGATAGCAGTTTCGTTTGACCCTGGCCTTCGCCTCGGACACCGTGATATCTTGCCGTTCCTAGTGTAGTGCTGCCCATGGCCAAAGGCAAAAGTGGTGCTACAGTAGGCAAGCCTTTGGTAGCACTCCAACGTATGGTCAAGGCTCGTGTCCATTTCTATGGCGTCCAGGCAGTGGATGATGTGTGACGTTTTCAGGAAGGTGGCTCGTAGACCATGCTTTTGTCTGCAACTCTCTACAGTCTTCTCTGAAGACTTGTGCACGAGAGAGACTACTCAGTCATCGTTATTGGTGTCCAAGCCAGCAAAAATACATTTATTGCGGCCCGAGAGAGAGAGGTGCTGGTCGATCTCAGTCTATCGATCTGTGTTCAAGCATAAATAAAATTTTGTTGAAAAAGGAGGATAAGCCCCGGCATCAAAATGATGCATGTAGTCATATATTATTAAAAATATAAAATCCAGCAGCCGAACAAACTTGACTCGGAAATAGGACGGAAAATAAACCCTGAGGCCGAATACCTCGCGACAGTAACTTTCCCAAATAGCCACTAACCCTACGTTACAAGGCGCCACAGAGATGAAAAACACACAACTCTTACTCATTATTGCCGTCCAAGCCACCAAAAATACATTTATTGCTGTCCAAGCCAGCAAAAATACATTTATTGCTGCCGGAGAGAGAGAGAGAGAGGGGTGCTGGTCTCTCTCTCAGTCTATCGTTCTGTTTCAAGCTTTGCGATGTTAGGAAAATGTCAGGGGAAACAGAGAGTAGAAATTGGACGTGAAGAGAAGTTTCAACATGATGAATACTACTCCATCCGTCCCATAATATAAGAACGTTTTTTACACTAGTGTAGTGTCAAAGACGTTTTTATATTATGGGACGGGGGAGTAGTAGATTGTGGATGGCTGTCCGTGTTGGGGAACGTAGCAGAAATTCAAAATTTTCCTACGTGTCACTAAGATCAATCTAGGAGATGCTAGCAACGAGAGGGGAGGAGTGCATCTACATACCCTTGTAGATCGCGAGCGGAAGTGTTCAAGAGAACGGGGTTGATGGAGTCGTACTCGTCGTGATCCAAATCACCGATGATCCTAGCGCCGAACGGACGGCACCTCCGCGTTCAACACACGTACGCAGCGGGGCCGTCTCCTCCTTCTTGATCCAGCAAGGGGGAGGAGAAGTTGATGGAGATCCAGCAACACGACGGCGTGTTGGTGGAAGTAGCAGG
Organism: Triticum aestivum; assembly: GCF_018294505.1. Lineage (NCBI taxonomy): Eukaryota > Viridiplantae > Streptophyta > Magnoliopsida > Poales > Poaceae > Triticum > Triticum aestivum. Next base: position 30,204,193 of record NC_057796.1, on the reverse strand, counting down.
ATCCCGGCAGGGCTTCGCCAAGCGCAAGCGGGGAGGAAGAGGTGTCACGGGAGGGAGGGAGGCGCCAGGGCTTGGGGTGCTGCTCCCATGCGCCTCCCCACTATATATAGGGGTGGAGGGGGCTGGTTTCTTGCCCTCCAAGTCCATTGGGGCGTTGGCAAAGGTGGGGGAAAGAAATCCCATCATTTCCCTTCCCCACCGATTGTTATCCCCCTTTTTAGGGATCTTGATCTTATCCCTTCGGGATATGATCTTATTCCTTCTAAGGTGGGATCTTGGTGCGCCTTGACCAAGGGTGTGGGGCCTTGCCCCCACTACCCACGTTCATGTGAGTCCCCCCATGTAGGTGGGCCCCACTTCGGAACCTTCTAGAACCTTCCCGGTACAATACCGAAAAATCCCGAATATTTTCCGGTGGCCAAAATAGGACTTCCCATATATAAATCTTTACCTCCGGACCATTCCGGAACTCCTCGTGACGTCCGGGATCTCATCCGGGACTCCGAACGACTTTCGGATTTCCGCATACTAATATCTCTACAACCCTAGCGTCACCGAACCTTAAGTGTGTAGACCCTACGGGTTCGGGAGACATGCAGACATGACCGAGACGACTCTCCGGTCAATAACCAATAGCGGGATCTGGATACCCATATTGGCTCCCACATGTTCCACGATGATCTCATCGAATGAACCACGATGTCGGGGATTCAATCAATCCCGTATACAATTCCCTTTGTCTATCGGCATGTTACTTGCCCGAGATTCGATCGTCGGTATCCCAATACCTCGTTCAATCTTGTTACCGGCAAGTCTCTTTACTCGTTCCGTAACGCATGATCCCGTGGCTAACTCCTTAGTCACATTGAGCTCATTATGATGATGCATTACCGAGTGGGCCCGGAGATACCTCTCCGTCATACGGAGTGACAAATCCCAGTCTCGATTCATGCCAACCCAACAGACACTTTCAAAGATACCTGTAGTGCACCTTTATAGCCACCCAGTTACGTTGTGACGTTTGGTACACCCAAAGCATTCCTACGGTATCCGGGAGTTGCACAATCTCATGGTCTAAGGAAACGATACTTGACATTAGAAAAGCTCTTAGCAAACGAACTACACGATCTTGTGCTATGCTTAGGATTGGGTCTTGTCCATCACATCATTCTCCTAATGATGTGATCCCGTTATCAATGACACCCAATGTCCATGGTCAGGAAACCATAACCATCTATTGATCAACGAGCAAGTCAACTAGAGGCTTACTAGGGACATGTTGTGGTCTATGTATTCACACATGTATTACGGTTTCCAGTTAATACAATTATAGCATGAACAATAGACAATTATCATGAACAAGGAAATACAATAATAACCATTTTATTATTGCCTCTAGGGCATATTTCCAACAGTCTCCCACTTGCACTAGAGTCAATAATCTAGTTCATATCACTATGTGATTGTAATGAATCCAACATCCATGGGGTTTTTTCATATCTCGCTTGTGAGAGAGGTTTTTAGTCAACGGGTCTGAACCTTCCAGATCCGTGTGTGCTTTACAAATCTCTATGTCATCTTGTAGATGCAGCTACCACGCGCTACTTGGAGCTATTCCAAATAACTGCTCTACTATACGAATCCGGTTTACTACTCAGAGTCATCCGGATTAGTGTCAAAGTTTGCATCGACGTAACCCTTTACGACGAACTCTTTTACCACCTCCATAATCGAGAAAATTCCTTAGTCCACTAGTTACTAAGGATAAGTTCGACCGCTGTCATGTGATCCATTCCTGGATCACTCTTGTACCCCTTGACTGAGTCATGGCAAGGCACACTTCAGGTGCGGTACACAACATAGCATACTGTAGAGCCTACGTCTAAAGCATAGGGGACAACCTTCGTCCTTTCTCTCTCTTCTGCCGTGGTCAGGTCTTGAGTCTTACTCAATACTCACACCTTGTAACACAGCCACGAACTCCTTCTTTGCTGATCTATTTTGAACTCCTTCAAAATCTTGTCATGGTATGTATTCATTTGAAAATACTATTAAGCGTTTTTGATCTATCCTTATAGATCTTGATGCTCAATGTTCAAGTAGCTTAATCCAGGTTTTCCATTGAAAAACACTTTTCAAATAACCCTGTATGCTTTCCAGAAATTCTACATCATTTCTGATCAACAATATGTTAACAACATATACTCATCAAAAATTCTATAGTGCTCCCACTCACTTCTTTGGAAATACAAGTTTCTCATAAACTTTGTATAAACCCAAAATCTTTGATCATCTCATCAAAGCGTACATTCCAACTCCGAGATGCCTACTCCAGTCCTTAGAAGGATTGTTGGAGCTTTGCATACTTGTTAGCATCTTTCAGGATTGACAAAACCTTCTGGTTGTATCACATACAACCTTTCCTCAAGAAAATCGTCGAGGAAACAATGTTTTGACATCCTATCTGCAAGATTTCATAAATAATGCAGTAACTGCTAATATAATTCCAACAGACTCTTAGCATCGCTACGAGTGAGAAAATCTCATCGTAGTCAACTCCTTGAACTTGTCGGAAAACATTTTAACGACAAGTCGAGCTTTCTTAATGGTGATACTTACCATCATTGTCTGTCTTCCCTTTTAAAATCCATCTGTACCCAACAGTCTTACGACCATCAAGTAGTTCATTCAAAGTCTATAGTTTGTTTTATACATGGACCCTCTCTCGGATTTTATGGCCTCGAGCCATTCGTCGGAATCTGGGCCCACCATCGCTTCTCCATAGCTCGTAGGTTCATTGTTGTCTAGCAACATGACTTCCAAGACAGGATTATGTACCACTCTGAAGTAGTACGCATCCTTGTCGACCTACGAGGTTTGGTAGTGACTTGATCCGAAGTTTCATGATCACTATCATAAGCTTCCACTTCAATTGGTGTAGGTGCCACAGGAACAACTTCCTGTGCCCTGCTACACACTAGTTGAAGTCATGGTTCAATAACCTCATCAAGTCTCCACCATCCTCCCACTCAATTCTTTCGAGAGAAACTTTTCCTCGAGAAAGGACCCGTTACTAGAAACAATCACTTTTGCTTCCAGATCTGAAATAGGAGGTATACCCAACTGTTTTGGGTATTCTATGAAGATGCATTTATCCGCTTTGGGTTCGAGCTTATCAGCCTGAAACTTTTTCACATAAGCGTCGCAGCCCCAAACTTTTAAGAAACGACAGCTTAGGTTTCTCTAAACCATAGTTCATACGGTGTCGTCTCAAAGGAATTGCGTGGTGCCCTATTTAAAGTGAATGCGGTTGTCTCTAATGCCTAGCCCATAAACGATAGTGGTAATTCGATAAGAGACATCATGGTATGCACCATATCCAATAGGGTGCAGTTATGATGTTCGGACACACCATCACACTATGGTGTTCCAGGCGGTATTAGTTGTGAAACAATTTCCACAATGTCTTAATTGTGTGCCAAACTCGTAACTCAGATATCTCTATGATCATATCATAGACATTTTATCCTCTTGTCACGACGATCTTCAACTTCACTCTGAAATTACTTGAACCTTTCAATAATTCAGACTTGTGTTTCATCAAGTAAATATTCTCAGCATCTACTCAAATCATCTGTGAAGTAAGAACATAACGATATCCACTGCGTGCCTCAACACTCATTGGACTGCACACATCAAAATGTATTACTTCCTACAAGTTGCTTTCTTGTTCCATCTTACTGAAAACGAGGTCTTTCAGTCATCTTGCCCATGTGGTATGATTTGCATGTCCCAAGTGATTCAAAATCAAGTGAGTCCAAACGATCCATCTGTATGGAGTTTCTTCATGCATATCTACCAATAGACATGGTTCGCATGTCTCAATCTTTTCAAAAACGAGTGAGTCCAAAGATCCATCAACATGGAGCTTCTTCATGCGTTTTATACCAATATGACTCAAGTGGCAGTGCCACAAGTATGTGGTACTATCATTACTATCCTATATCTTTTGGCATGAACATGTGTATCACTACGATCGAGATTCAATAAACCATTCATTTTAGGTGCAAGACCATTGAAGGTATTATTCAAATAGACAGAGTAACCATTATTCTCCTTTAATGAATAACCGTATTGCGATAAACATAATCCAATCATGTCTATGCTTAACGCAAACACCAAATAACAATTATTCAGGTTTAACCCCAATCTCGATGGTAGAGGGAGCATGCGATGCTTGATCACATCAACCTTGGAAACACATATCGTCATCTCACCTTTAGCTAGTCTCCGTTTATTCCGCAGCTTTTATTTCGAATTACTAACACTTAGCAACCGAATCGGTATCTAATACCCTGGTGCTACTAGGAGTACTAGTAAAGTACACATTAATATAATGTATATCCAATATACTTCTGTCAACCTTGCCAGCCTTCTCATCTACGAAGTATCTAGGGTAGTTCTGCTTCAGTGACCGTTCCCCTCATTTCAGAAGCACTTAGTCTCGGGTTTGGGTTCAACCTTGGGTTTCTTCACTAGAGCAGCAACTGATTTGCCGTTTCATGAAGTATCCCTTCTTGCCCTTGCCCTTCTAGAAACTAGTGGTTTTACTAACCATCAACAATTGATGCTCCTACTTGATTTCTAGTTTCGCGGTGTCAAACATCGCGAGTTGCTCAAGGATCATCATGTCTATCCCTGATATGTTATAGTTCATCACGAAGCTCTAATAGCTTGGTGGCAGTGACTATGGAGAACCATCACTATCTCATCTGGAAGATTAACTCCCACTCGATTCAAGTGATTGTAGTACTTAGACAATCTGAGCACATGCTCAACGATTGAGCTTTTCTCCCTTAGTTTGCAGGCTTAAGAAACTTGCCAGAGGTCTCATACCTCTTGACGTGGGCACTAGTCTGAAATCCCAATTTCAGTCTTTGGAACATCTCATATGTTCCGCGACGTTTCAAAACCGTCTTTGGTGCCACAATTTTAAACCGTTCAACATTACGCACTGAACTATCACGTAGTCATCAAAACGTGTATGTCAGATGTTCGCAACATCCACAAACGACGCTCGAGGTTCAGCACACCGAGCGGTGCATTAAGGACATAAGCCTTCTGTGCAGCAATGAGGACAATCCTCAGTTTACGGACCCAGTCCGCATAATTGCTACTATCAACTTTCAACTAAATTTTCTCTAGGAACATATCTTAGTAGAACTAAAGCGTAAGCTACGACATTATTTGCAAAGACCTTTTGACTATGTTCATGATAATTAAGTTCATCTGATTATTTAATGAACTCCCACTTAGATAGACATCCCTCTAGTCATCTAAGTGATACATGATCCAAATCGACTAGGCCGTGTCCGATCATCACGTGAGACAGACTAGTCATCATTGGTGAACATCTCCATGTTGATCGTATCTACTATACGACTCATGTTCGACCTTTCGGTCTCTTGTGTTCCGAGGCCATGTTTGTACATGCTAGGCTCGTCAAGTCAACCTAAGTGTTTTGCTTGTGTTCCGAGGCCATGTCTGTACATGCTAGGCTCGTCAACACCCGTTGTATGCGAACGTTAGAATCTATCACACCCGATCATCACGTGGTGCTTCGAAACAACGAACCTTCGCAATGGCGCACAGTTAGGGGGAACACATCTCTTGAAATTTAGTGAGGGATCATCTTATTTATGCTACCGTCGTTCTAAGCAAATAAGATGTAAACATGACAAACATCACATGCAAATCATAAAGTGACATGATATGGCCAATATCATCTTGCGTCTTTTGATCTCCATCTTCGAGGCGCGGCATGATCACCTTCGTCACCGGCATGACACCATGATCTCCATCATCATGATCTCCATCATCGTGTCTTCATGAAGTTGTCTCGCCAACTATTACTTCTACTACTATGGCTAACGGTTAGCAATAAAGTAAAGTAATTACATGGCGTTTTCATTGACACGCAGGTCATACAATAAATTAAGACAACTCCTATGGCTCGTATTTCGATAATGACATTAGTTGTCGAAAGTTTTACCTGGTACAATACCAGATAAGTATGTCCCGCGAAATCTTTCGGGTTCACACAGATTAAGGAAGGCATAGGTTCAACCCATCGGGGCATCGAAGAAAGATATACTACAAACTTCAGGAGTAAATAACACAAGCTCAGAAGTAGAGCATGGTCGACAAAGCAGAGGATACAATTTACCAAAGGCATCATGTATCCGAGGAAAAGCTCACAAGCTTATTTAACATGGAGGACATTGTCGGATAAAATCCGACAAAAGGGTCTGGTGGTCCACAAGGGATCTGATGTGAGCATCAGTACTCAACCAGAGGAAGAAAGAATGCAAGGAGATCTGATTAAAGAAACAACTGACTAACTCAAAGTTCAAATGCAAAAGAATTATGATTTCCAAATCATGGGGTCAGAAGCAACGCTCTGATCAAGGATGGATAAGTTGAGTAGGCTTAGGGGTACAATCGATGGCAATTTGATAGGTCGAGATCCAGCTCACGTTTAAAATGTCGTCTGAGTCGGAAGAATGAATTCTAGGGTATGATTGAGGATTGCGAGCATTCGCAACAAATTGAATCAACGGACTCAAAATGATAATGACAAGAGATGCCAATAAGATTACGAGACTTATGGGATTAACCATAAAGCAAGCAAACAAGAATTTCAAGAGCAATAGGCTCCTGAGGATTTTCGAAGATCAAATAGTATTTTGAAGACTATTGTGGAATACTTGAATCAACTGGGGATGACCGGATACTCGGTAAGTGCTAGAAATTATCCGTAGTGGTATTCATGTGGCAAAGAACAGCAAGGCAGTAAGCTCAAAAGATTCTCGGAGCAGCAAAGAGAATTTCGGGGTATCTCGTAATAACAAGATCAACTGGGAAACATTGTATGAATGGCGAGTATACGTGGATATCCATAGGAGTTTATCGATGAAAGGGAATTGTAAAAGCGATGAACACAAGTTCTCGGGTTATCAGCGGAGAGTATCTTCAGGGTCTTCACGTGCAACAGACGATCATCAGTAATAAGGAGCTTTCCGGGTGAAAGTGATAACGAGATCCTAATGTTAGATTTAGAAAAATCATTTAACCCGAATAGAAGAGATGACAGAGTACCAGAGTATAGGTTGAGGAATAAAAGATCCTACTACCACCCAATGGCGACGTGGGCCCGTAAGCCGCACAACCATGTTAGTAAAAGTTTTGTAATGTCTAGACTCGACTTCGGCCAAGGAGTTGGAAAGGGGGATTCCTACAGGCAGTTGGCTCTGATACCAACTTGTGACGCCCCCAATTTGACCGTACACTAATCATGCACGCAAATGTGTACGATCAAGATCAGGGACTCACGGGAAGATATCACAACACAACTCTAAAACATAAATAAGTCATACAAGCATCATAATACAAGCCAGGGGCCTCGAGGGCTCGAATACAAGTGCTCGATCATAGACGAGTCAGCGGAAGCAACAATATCTGAGTACAGACATAAGTTAAACAAGTTTGCCTTAAGAAGGCTAGCACAAAAGTAGCAACGATCGAAAAGGCAAGGCCTCCTGCCCGGGACCTCCTAACTACTCCTCGAAGCCGAACTCCATGTAGAATCACCCTCGGGTTCTCTAGCTCCTGGACTCCAGCATCTGGTTGCGACAATCCGGTATAGAAAAAGGGGAAAGAGGGAGAAAAGCAACCGTGAGTACTCATCCAAAGTACTCGCAAGCAAGGAGCTATACTACATATGCATGGGTATATGTGTAAAGGGCCATATCAGTGGACTGAACTGCAGAATGCCAGAATAAGAGGGGGATAGCTAGTCCTGTCGATGACTACGCTTCTGGCCACCTCCATCTTGCAGCATGTAGAAGAGAGTAGATTGAAGTCCTCCAAGTAGCATCGCATAGCATAATCCTACCCGGCGATCCCCTCCTCGTTGCCCTGTTAGAGAGCGATCACCGGGTTGTATCTGGCACTTGGAAGGGTGTATTTTATTCAGTATACAGTTCTAGTTGTCATAAGGTCAAGGTACAACTCCGGGTCGTCCTTTTACCGAGGGACACGGCTATTCGAATAGATAAACTTCCCTGCAGGGGTGCACCACATAACCCAACACGCTCGATCCCATTTGGCCGGACACACTTTTCTGGGTCATGCCCGGCCTCGTAAGATCAACACGTCGCAGCCCCACCTAGGCTCAACAGAGAGGTCAGCACGTCGGTCTAACCCTATGCGCGCAGGGGTCTGGGCCCATCGCCCTATGCACACCTGCACGTTGCGTACGCGGCCGGAAGCAGACCTAGCCCCCTTAATACAAGCGCGAGCTTACGGTCCAATGCGGCGCGCGCCACTCAGTTGCTGACGTCAAAAGAGCTTCGGCTGATACCACGACGTCGGCATACCCATAACTACTCCCACGTAGATGGTTAGTGCGTATAGACCAAATGGCCAGACTCAGATCAAATATCAAGATCTCGTTAAGCGTGTTAAGTATCCGCGAACGCCGACCAGGGCCAGGCCCACCTCTCTCCTGGGTGGTCTCAACCTGCCCTGTCGCTCCGCCACAAAGTAACAGTCGGGGGCCGTCAGGAACCCAGGCCCACCTCTACCGGGATGGAGCCACCTGTCCTTTCAGCCCCCTCATCAGAATCACTTGCGGGTACTCCTACGAGCCGACCCGACTTTAGTCATCACATGTGTCATGTATATAATGTATGTAGTATATACCCGTGATCACCGCCCAGGTGATCATGGACCGATAGTATAGCACAGCAGACGGACAAGAATGTAGGGCCACTGATGGAAAACTAGCATCCTATACTAAGCAGTAGATAGCAGGTAGGGGAAACAACTGTAGCAACAATGACAGGCTATGCAACAGAATAGGATTAATCGAAAGCAGTAACATGCTACACTACTCTAATGCAAGTAGTAGAGAGTAGAGTAGGCGATATCTGGTGATCAAGGGGGGGGGGCTTGCCTGGTTGCTCTGGCAAGGAGGGGGTTGTCGTCGACGTAGTCGATCACAGGGGCAGCATCGGTCTCGGGGTCTACCGGAGAGAAGAGGGGGAAGAAACAGTAAATATAAAGCAAACATAGCATCACAAAGCATAACGTGGTAATACGACGTGCCGAGTGTGACCTAACGTATGTCTACACGAATAGGTGAAGGGGGAAATTCAACCGGGAATGTTTTCCCGATTCCGGACCTGTGCCAGACAGATGACCGGAGGGGGAAGGTTGCTAGTTCGATAGGTTAGGGAGGTGTGGTGGACGAACGGACTGCGTATTTGGATTCGTCTCGTCGTTCTGAGCAACTTTCATATAGAAAACATTTTCATCCGAGTTACGGTTTAAAAGATATGAATTTTCAAAGTTTATTTGAATTTCTGGAATTATTTGAATTTAGCAAAAATGAATTATGACGTCGGCATGAGGTAATGCTGACGTCAGCAGGTCAACAGGTCGTCTGACCAGTCAACCCAGACAGGTGGGTCCAGTGGGACCCACATGTCAGCCTCTGTTAGTCTAATATTAATTTAAACTAAACTAACAGTCTAATTAGAGGGGTGGGCCCCATATGTCAGTGAGTGATTAGTTAATCTAATTATTTTTATTTATAAAACATTTTTCTTTTTCCCTTTTTTTTTAATTTTTGCGGCGGGGCCCGCATGTCAGTGGCTGGGCCTGCCCAGTCAGCAGTTGACTGGGTCAACCCAGTCAACTGGGCCCACGGGGCCCACTGGCAGTGGAACTGGGGGTGGCCCCAGGCCAGCCACGTCGGCGGCCGGCGCCGGAGCGACTCCGACGAGCCAACGCGGCGGCGGCTCGGGAGGGGGCGGGTTTCGCGCACAGGGGGTCTGCGGGGTTGTGGCTGGGCGCGTTCGACGCGGCTCGGCGCCGCGCGTCCAACGATGGTGGCCGGAGTGGCTGGAACGGGCGGGGGCGAGCGCTTCGAGCTCGCCGGCGGCGAGGTGCTTCGGGCTAGGGCGAGTGCGGCGTTAGAGCGCGCGAGCGGCCGAACTAACTAGCTAGGCGGGTGCGGCACGATGCGGTCGAGCTAACGGGCCTACGCCCATGACCAAATGGTCACCGGAGACCCGCCGGCGACGAGCTCCGCGGCGCGGCGTTCGGGCTCGCGTGGGGAAGCCGCTAGGGGGCGCGCGAGAGAGAAAGGACAGGGGAGGAGGGGGAGAGGCTCACCGCGCGGCACACGGAGGCCGGTGAGAGGCTTAGGAGCAGCAGGTCGGCGCCGGGGAAGAAGGGGGTCGCCGGCGTCCGAAGCTGAAGATGAGCTCGGTGTGCTCGTTGTAGGGGCTCCGGTCTCCAACGGGCTGCACCAGACGCAGCAGCGGGCGACGGCGGTCCTTGGAGACACCTTGGGGCGGCGAGGCGGGCACGGTGGCCGTGTGAACGACGGTGAACGGCGGCGACCGCGTCGGGCGTGGGGAAGGGAGGAGCGGCGCGGACCTGGGGGGAGAGAGAGGCGCAGAGGCCGAGAGGAGAGAGAGGGGGGAGTGGAGGTGCCCGAGGCGTCGCGGGAGGTGGAGGCCTTATCCTCTCGCGGCGATGCCGGCGAGGTGATCCGGCGGGGTCTCGCCCCTGTAGCGATGCGGTCGCTGGAACAGGGAAGACGACCGGGAAGGGGGAGTTGGGCTAGCTGGGTTGGGCTGGCTAGCTGGCTAGCTGGGCCAGTGGGCCAAGGCCCTTGGGGAGCCCGGGGGTTTCTTTTCTTTTGCTTTCTTTTTACTTTTTATTTATTTTTCTTTTCTGTTTTATTTCCAGTTTCTCTTTTATTTTGTTTTAGTAAATTACCAAAGTGACACCTAAATAGATTTTACAAATTATGCCACTGCCACAATAGTTTAATACTTATAACAATTCAGTTTTGAAGATGTTTATTGTTTTTAAAGCATTTAAATAATTGTATTTGCTACTGTTTTATTCATTTTAGAGTATTTAAACATTTTATAAAAGTGTGGTTTCTCCACCATAATTACCTATGCAATATTTGGTTCACTCCGAACATTTTAGTTTTAATATTTGAAAACTTTTATTGTTTTCTTTTATTTAAATTTTGAATTTGTTTCAGTTCCGAACTATCGAGAGTTTATCAACAGTAACCGCGGTGACATGGCATCATTAGCAGGGGATCACTGTAGCTTAATTATCCGGGCGTCACATTTACGTGGCTGCTATGGGTTTCTAGCAAGAACGTTTCTTACCTACGCAAAGGCCACAACGGTGATATGCCAATTGCTATTTACCCTTCATAAGGACCCTTTTCATCGAATCTGATCCAACTAAAGTGGGAGAGACAGACACCCGCTAGCCACCTTATGCATCAAGTGCATGTCAGTCGGTGGAACCTGTCTCACGTAAGAGTACGTGTAAGGTCGGTCGGGGCCGCTTCATCCCACAATGCCGCCGAATCAAGATAAGACTAGTAACGGCAAGCAAATTGAACAAATCATCGCCCACAACTACTTTGTGTTCTACTCGTGCATAGAATCTACGCATAGACCTGGCTCATGATGCCACTGTTGGGGAACGTAGCAGAAATTCAAAATTTTCCTACGTGTCACTAAGATCAATCTAGGAGATGCTAGCAACGAGAGGGGAGGAGTGCATCTACATACCCTTGTAGATCGCGAGCGGAAGCGTTCAAGAGAACGGGGTTGATGGAGTCGTACTCGTCGTGATCCAAATCACCGATGATCCTAGCGCCGAACGGACGGCACCTCCGCGTTCAACACACGTACGCAGCGGGGCCGTCTCCTCCTTCTTGATCCAGCAAGGGGGAGGAGAGGTTGATGGAGATCCAGCAACACGACGGCGTGGTGGTGGAAGTAGCGGGATCCCGGCAGGGCTTCGCCAAGCGCAAGCGGGGAGGAAGAGGTGTCACGGGAGGGAGGGAGGCGCCAGGGCTTGGGGTGCTGCTCCCATGCGCCTCCCCACTATATATAGGGGTGGAGGGGGCTGGTTTCTTGCCCTCCAAGTCCATTGGGGCGTTGGCAAAGGTGGGGGAAAGAAATCCCATCATTTCCCTTCCCCACCGATTGTTATCCCCCTTTTTAGGGATCTTGATCTTATCCCTTCGGGATATGATCTTATTCCTTCTAAGGTGGGATCTTGGTGCGCCTTGACCAAGGGTGTGGGGCCTTGCCCCCACTACCCACGTTCATGTGAGTCCCCCCATGTAGGTGGGCCCCACTTCGGAACCTTCTAGAACCTTCCCGGTACAATACCGAAAAATCCCGAATATTTTCCGGTGGCCAAAATAGGACTTCCCATATATAAATCTTTACCTCCGGACCATTCCGGAACTCCTCGTGACGTCCGGGATCTCATCCGGGACTCCGAACGACTTTCGGATTTCCGCATACTAATATCTCTACAACCCTAGCGTCACCGAACCTTAAGTGTGTAGACCCTACGGGTTCGGGAGACATGCAGACATGACCGAGACGACTCTCCGGTCAATAACCAATAGCGGGATCTGGATACCCATATTGGCTCCCACATGTTCCACGATGATCTCATCGGATGAACCACGATGTCGGGGATTCAATCAATCCCGTATACAATTCCCTTTGTCTATCGGCATGTTACTTGCCCGAGATTCGATCGTCGGTATCCCAGTACCTCGTTCAATCTTGTTATCGGCAAGTCTCTTTACTCATTCCGTAACGCATGATCCCGTGGCTAACTCCTTAGTCACATTGAGCTCATTATGATGATGCATTACCGAGTGGGCCCGGAGATACCTCTCCGTCATACGGAGTGACAAATCCCAGTCTCGATTCGTGCCAACCCAACAGACACTTTCAAAGATACCTGTAGTGCACCTTTATAGCCACCCAGTTACGTTGTGACGTTTGGTACACCCAAAGCATTCCTACGGTATCCGGGAGTTGCACAATCTCATGGTCTAAGGAAACGATACTTGACATTAGAAAAGCTCTTAGCAAACGAACTACACGATCTTGTGCTATGCTTAGGATTGGGTCTTGTCCATCACATCATTCTCCTAATGATGTGATCCCGTTATCAATGACATCCAATCTCCATGGTCAGGAAACCATAACCATCTATTGATCAACGAGCTAGTCAACTAGAGGCTTACTAGGGACATGTTGTGGTCTATGTATTCACACATGTACTACGGTTTCCAGTTAATACAATTATAGCATGAACAATAGACAATTATCATGAACAAGGAAATACAATAATAACCATTTTATTATTGCCTCTAGGGCATATTTCCGACAGTCCGTGGAAAAGAGGCAATTTTTTTCTGCCTGTTGCCAGGGACAAGTCAAGCGTTTGAGCATAGACCGCACCATCAACATAAGAGTCTGTCTGAACACAAATGGAGTAGTAACATTCAGATGCCACGGTTTCAAAGTCGGTCAAGCCCCTCAGGGTCATGTGTCTCGCTATCATCAGTCAGTCAACTTTGTTTCGCTGCCAACGAGAAGTCTGAGCGTTAGGCTGGTCACAATGGGCAAGAACATAAGCTAGTAACTTACACACTTCCCTAGACTATGTTACTACCTCCATAGTGGGTAGGAACATCTATGTAGTGTCATGCAACAATGTATTTATTAGGTTATAGAGTCATTGTTTCTTGGAGTGTGTGATGTTCCGGTAACTTAGCTAGTTACCACAAGCACCTCTCTCTTCATTAAATATGTGGCACATAAGCAAAGTTGTATTGGAGTGTGTGATGTTACTCCTAAGTTCCTCTCCATTGTGACCAGCCTTAGACTACCCACAATGGGAGTAACATAGATAGTAACATCACATATATCTAGATAAAATAGATGATGTGGGAAGCAATAAATGAAGAAAGAGAGGCATGTGGTAACATGGCTAGTTACTAGTAGTATGAGCAACGTCACACATATCAAGGCAAAATGAGTCTATAGCCTAATAAATGAAGTGTTGCATGTTACCACACATATGTTACTCCTCACTATAGAGGTAGTAACATAGAGTAGTAACATGCCTTACTACTCTATGTTACTAGTACTTATTGTGGCTAGTCTTATGCGGAGGCCAAGAAAAATGAAAACCCAATGGCTGTAGTGCACACAGAGCCCGTGGAAAAGGATGTCAAGAAGAATAAATTCCGTCCGTTTTGTAGTAGTACTCGTATGGCCGCGGACAAGTCAAGCATGCAAATCACCAGGCCACGACCCCCACGTCGCGATCCATCCATCCATCGACCCTCCGTCCATTCAGGCCACGACAACGATGATGAAGCAGAGGTCAACAGGGCCTCTCCATCAATTTCGACATTATTCATCAAGCTGAAAAGAAAGCCTGGTTTGGCAATGTAAATGCACACCAGCACATGATGCTGCTGAAAAGATCCCTCTCCCGGCTCAAAAAAGAAAGAAAGAAAGGTAGGTTGATGTTTTCAGAGAGAAAAAAGAAGATCCATGTAGTTTGAGGCAGGTACCGGTTCCCATCGAAAACGCCGTGATTATTGTAAAACCAAGCCGGTTTGACCTTGCTAGATACACCTGCACTGCACAGCACCTAAGCTTAAAAGCACCATCACCATCCAACTAAAAACTGCATCAACAAACCATCAGACATGCTAGCTAGTAGAAAGCAACTCCTGGCACCTCCAAGAAACGATTAAACGAAACAAGGGCCAAAAAAGCGAGCGCCAATGATGATGATGATGATGATGATGCGGGAGGCGCATGCGAAAGCCATTCCTTGGAAGAAGACGGAATGCGGGGGCGGCGCCTTTCTGCTCACGCCGCAGCAGCACCGCCTTCACGCCTTTCGTGTCTCCCTGTGGGCCCGGCTTGGGGTCTCGCTGCTGCGGCTGCGCAGTGTGGAAAAGGGGGGCGGGTCAAGCCAACGATTCTGGGGTGAATTCCAAGGATAGGGTGCTCAATCAACGACGTGGATGGATGGAGGGTAGTGACTGGTGAGTTTGTGACGCGAAAGGGAGCGAGGAGGAAACAGCGCGGAAGCTCGCCTCGCCTTGGGATTATTAACGGGATCGGAAACTCTGGAAAGGAAAAATGCCTCCGCCGTCTGCATGTGGGGGCATATTCCTTTGCCCTCTCGTCGCCGGTTCCTTGCTCAACGAATGTGGGTTTAGTAATACTCCATTTAGCAGCAGCCTCCTCGAGGGCGGCTTGATGATGGGCGGCCGCATTATGAAGAAACGGCAACGGAGGAAGACGCGCGCGCTCACCCGAGAACATAATCGGGCGGCCCGTGCCATGGCCGTGCTGCCACCGAAGGAGGAGGAGGACAGATCCGGCTCGATCCGTACTACGTCTTCGACCGGTACTTCCGCGAGAAGGACGTCAAGGGCGCCGGGATGGGCAATGGCAGCCGTGGATGAACTCCACCGTAGCCAAACATGCCAAATTTTGCTAGTCCGATGGCATGTTTAGTGTAGTGTGATGGAGTAGTGGGACGATGCGTGTGCGTCGACGTAGTTTCATGAGTTTGTATGGATTTGAGATATGGTAATTGAGCTGACCGGATGTGGATTGCATTTTTTCAGGAGTGTCTGGTCAGTGCCCGCGGACGTTCGAGGGCCAGGATTTGCCATGTCCGGCTGTAGATGCTCTTATATGTTCGTATCTGTTTTTTCTATGGCCGCAACGCTCAAAGAAATTGTAAAAAATAACACAATTTATCCATAAATAACATGCAAATATCTTTAGCACACCAATAGTTTAAATGTAAAATATCACATCCGAGACAACAACATGTTCAACAAGTTTTTCGAATTCATCGATTCCAAATTCAATGATTAGAACCGGCACATATTTTTCTCACACGTATTGTCCCTTGAGCTTCATCCAACAATGTATTTTGCGAGAACGGCCTGGCCCTAGGCCATGTAGTACATATTGGTGACATGTTCTGCCTATACAACATGTAGAGCAACATTGAGTGAACAAATGAATTAACCAACATGTAGAGCAAAATGAAGCGAAACTTACAATCTCCATGGTTGACGATGCCAGGCGGCGGGCAAAGAGGTACAACGACGAGGAGGGTACGAATGCAAATTAAGGGGGAGCAGGGGCAAAGGTGAAGAAAAGTGGACCGAGAAAGAGATTTGAGTGTGTCGGTCCTATATGGCGGCGGTCTGAACTGCCGCAAAGGCCCCCCACCTCCCCTGTTTGCCTTCGATGCCCGGACCGGTCCGTGAACCAATGGCGCGTGTTGGATGGTGAAATGGGTCCGGACGGATATGGACAGTCTGAGAGTCAATGTTGGAGAAGCCCTAAAATTAGTTTTTTTCTTCTTTTTATATACTTGTACCATAGTCCATGTTCACGCCAATTTTGATGTTTCATCTGTGTCACTTTCTTGCTTGTTTGTGTTGTATCCCTTTCGAGTCGAACAGTTCATGCTCGACACAATGTAGCATAGCGGTAGCAATGAAAGAAACATGTTTGATTGTCATTAACACGTGATGAGCCCGTGTTGTTGCTATGGCGTGCCGGACTATTTCTGTTGGCCGCCACATTTGTGACATGATTACATACTAAAACTGCCCACCCAATGTCTTTGTTATGTGATACCACTGCTGACACCTGTTTCAGACGAGATGCAAAAAGATTGCATGAAAACTTGTAGTATGATACTATGTCTCTGTTAAGTGATGACTCCGGTGCGCTAATGTTAGGGCGGCCTTGTGTGTTTTACTCGAGCCGAGAGATGAGGAAATTCCAACCCTACAAATTTGACCGAATTCCGCTTAATTTACCTTTGGAAAAGAAATCTACAAGCAGCACATTTACGGAAACAGAGCCAAGAAGTGGTGATGTGAAGTGAAATAGGTGAAATAGCACTCCTCGCCAGCACGTTGGATGCAGTAAAAACGAGTGTGTGCCGTTCGTTCCGCACGTACAGCACGCGGTCATCAATCCATTCATTTTCTTTCACACGAAGAGGCCGGCCGGCACCTGTGTGCAGGGACGCTCGGAAGAGCATCGAAGCGGAAGCCGCCATTGATGGCGGAGGCAGAGAGCGGGCGGGTGAGCAGGTGCCGCCATTGATGATGGTGAACGAGGGAAGGCGGCAGCAGAGAGATGTTCTACCACTGTGAAACAGGAGCCGGACGGACGATTCTGCCCCTCGCGCCGCGCGTGCCGCCCGCTTTTGGCACTTGGCAGGCAGCGGTTGAGAGTGGCCGCACCGCACCGCACCCCACCGCATCACCCACACATCACACCCGCACGCACGCGTACGTACCACCGATCCGCCATTACCACCCATCGCCCGCACGAAGCTTCCTGCCACCTTCCTCGGCTCCAGGCCTGCGCGGCGCGGCGCGAGTGCTGCTGCCGCCTACAAGTACTCGTGGCGGGACGCCAGGCATGCCCTTCCCACCTGCCCACCACCACCTCTAGCCCCCCAACCACCCCCTCCACTTCCCCTTCCGTCCAGTGACTGACGAACAGGCATCCCGCCGCCCGCCGCCGGTGACTGCCGGCCGCGCTCGGGAATTCCGGCTCCCGTTCGTCCGTCCGGGGGCGCGCGCGTGCCGGCTTTGCGTTTGGGTCTGGGTTTGGGTTCTTGGTTGATTGGTTCGTTGCGGGGCGGAGGGAATCCCGGCTCCGCACGCTAACAACCGCCTCGCCCCAAGGCCAAGCAAGAGATCTCGCCCCGGACGCCAGCGCGGGGTATAAGACCGCGTCCTCGCCGTCCCCGGGGCGAATTCCGCGAGGCCGCCCCTCGATTTCGCATTGCTGAGATCGCCGCCGGCGGAGGGGCCTTCCATCAAATCAAAGGCGACTCCTTTCCTCGACGCGGTCCGCGATGGGCGAGGCCGACCACGACGCGCCGGCGGTGAACGAGGAGGGGAAGGCGGCGCCGTTCCCGGCGTGGGCGCGGACGGTGGAGGAGTGCGAGAAGCGGTTCGGGGTGGACCGGGACCGCGGCCTCTCCTCGTCGGAGGCGGCGGCGCGGCTGCGCGCGCACGGACCCAACGAGCTGCTGGAGCACCCGGGCCCGTCCGTGCTGCAGCTCGTGGCGCAGCAGTTCGAGGACACGCTGGTGCGCATCCTGCTCGCCGCCGCCGCCGTCTCCTTCGCGCTCGCGCTCTCCTCGTCGGCGGGGGCGCTCACGCTCTCGGCCTTCGTCGAGCCGCTCGTCATCTTCCTCATCCTCGTCGTCAACGCCGCCGTCGGGGTCTGGCAGGAGACCAACGCCGAGAAGGCGCTCGAGGCGCTGCGCCAGATCCAGTCCGACCACGCCGCCGTGCTCCGCGACGGCGAGTGGGCGCCCGCCCTCCCCGCCCGCGACCTCGTCCCGGGCGACGTCGTGATGCTCCGCGTCGGGGACAAGGTGCCCGCCGACATGCGCGTCCTCCGCCTCGTCTCCTCCACGCTCCGCGTCGAGCAGGGGTCGCTCACCGGCGAGACCAACTCCGTCAACAAGACCGCCCACGCCGTGCCCGCCGAGGACGCCGACATCCAGGCCAAGGAGTGCATGGTGTTCGCGGGCACCACCGTCGTCAATGGCTCCGCCGTCTGCCTCGTCGTGCACACCGGGATGGCCACCGAGATCGGCAAGATCCACTCGCAGATCCACGAGGCCTCGCAGGAGGACGACGACACGCCGCTCAAGAAGAAGCTCAACGAGTTCGGCGAGGCGCTCACCAAGATCATCGGCCTCATATGCATCCTCGTCTGGCTCATCAACGTCAAGTACTTCTTGACCTTCGAGCTCGACGGATGGGTGCCGAGGAACATTCGCTTCTCGTTCGAGAAGTGCACATACTACTTCGAGATCGCCGTGGCGCTTGCCGTCGCCGCCATACCCGAAGGATTGCCTGCCGTGATCACCACCTGCCTCGCCCTCGGAACGAGGAAGATGGCCGCCAAGAACGCGCTTGTCAGGAAGCTGCCCAGTGTGGAGACTCTGGGCTGCACCACCGTGATCTGCTCCGACAAGACTGGGACTCTGACCACCAACCAGATGTCAGTCTCAAAGCTCGTGGCGATCGGTGATGCCCCAGGGAAAGTTAGGAGCTTCAAGGTGGACGGCACGTCGTATGATCCCCGTGATGGCAAAATCTACGACTGGCCTGCTGGGAGGATGGATGCAAATCTTGAGATGATCGCAAAGGTTGCCGCTGTGTGTAATGACGCCAGTGTCTCACATTCTTCAAACCAGTATGTTTCCACCGGAATGCCCACCGAGGCTGCTTTGAAGGTGAGGATTGGTACAGTTCATGCTATTCTCAGTTTCCTTGAATTTTACAGTATTTTAATTCGAGAATATGGTGGTGCTTACTTGATCCACAACTGAACAGTTTAGGATACAGTTATCGCTGGAGTTTAGGTTGTGTCAGTCCAAATTCAGATAGTACTGATGTTGGAAGACATTCCATTCTTAGGCTCCCCATGATGATTAATTTGTTGGTTGGTTTCTGGTAGGTCCTGGTTGAGAAAATGGGAGTACCTGAAGGAAAGAATGGTCTGTCGGTGGATCCGTCCGAGACATTAGGTAAGCATCAATGCATGCTTTCGAGCTTAGTGTAACATAACCTGCTATTTTTTTGATATTTTCTGATTCCTGCTACTGAGTTAACCGACAACTATATACTGAGCATTTTGTGGTATTGTTTGCTGTCAGGCTGCTGCCGATGGTGGAGCAATGCTGCCAAAAGGATTGCCACGCTCGAGTTCGACCGTATGAGGAAATCAATGGGAATCATCGTTACCTCCAAATCAGGAGGCAACACTTTACTTGTGAAGGTGTGAATGTCGTATCTCTTGCTATACCACCATTTCCCACTGATATGGTTAAATAAAATTATCCTGCATTATACCATTGTTTTATGTTTGTGGGAGTGACACTAAGTGCATGATGATGTGTCCTGATGCAGGGAGCTGTTGAAACCTTGCTGGAGAGGAGTAGCCATATTCAGCTGCAGGATGGTTCAGTTGTGCCTTTAGATGAGAAATCTAGAAAAGCTGTTTTGGCAAGTCTCCATGAATTGTCAACAAAAGCTCTACGGTGCCTCGGATTTGCATACAAGGAGGATCTTGGTGAATTCGCAACATATGATGGCGAATACCACCCTGCTCGCAAGCTTTTGCTGGATCCAGCCAATTATGCGGCAATTGAAACTGACCTGATATTTGTTGGTCTTGCTGGCCTAAGGGTAAGACTGTGCTCCTCATTGAGGATATGTTTTGTATCAATGCTGCTCTACACTTTATAATTTGTAATCTAGAAAAATCTTTTGGCCGGGGACCATGATTTGTCAGTATGCTTTTCTGTATATGATTCCTTGCAACACTGACAAGTCTTTATTCTGAATGTTGTAACAGGATCCTCCGAGGGAAGAAGTCTTTGATGCTATTGAGGACTGCAGAGCTGCGGGCATCCGTGTTATGGTGATTACAGGAGACAACAAAGAAACTGCTGAGGCGATATGCCATGAAATCGGTGTATTTTCACCTGATGAAGACATTAGCTTGAAGAGCTTTACAGGGAGGGAGTTCATGGCACTTGAGGATAAGAAGACACTGCTGCGAAGGAAAGGTGGCCTTCTGTTCTCTAGGGCAGAGCCCAGGCACAAGCAAGAGATTGTGAGACTGTTAAAAGAAGACGGTGAAGTTGTTGCTATGACTGGAGATGGAGTAAATGATGCCCCTGCTCTAAAACTTGCTGACATTGGTATAGCAATGGGTATCACCGGCACTGAGGTATATATTCTTAATGCACACAATGTTAGCCGCTTTTGAACCACCTTTTTGGTTCTCTCTTGAATCAGGGGAAGTGCCCATTTTCCTATAATGTCAAATGAAAAAAAATCTGTACTCACAGTCACCGTACAACCCCACGCCAGAGTGAGATTGCAAACCACAAGTTTAGCAGCCGTCACAAAACATACCTAGGCTGATCACAAATGCTAAACTGTAGATGTGCTGTTGCAGAACCACCATCATATATTTCATGATTCAGAGCAGAGAATATAGGTGCTAACCCCTTTACAAGGTAGCATAGCTGAATTATCCATCATTTTGCACTTTAGAGTCTTAAAGGTTTTCTGCTTTAAAATCACTTCTTTCATCGGTTTTTCTGACAAAAACTATTGATTTCTCAAAACTATTGTTTGTCTTTCAACCTTTGTACTTCAGAAACCTCTGAAATGTATTGATTGCCAGTCCTAGCCCTCGCCTCGTACTGCTTGTAAGCTAACTACATAGTACCGTTTGAGTTAGACCAGTATAAAACAACATTTGGTTTTCTAGTCAGATTGTAAAGCAAGACTTTAGAGGTTGTAAGAAAAGAGTGATATATGCAAAATCATGCTTTTGTTCAGCTTATAATTTGGGCAGCAGTATCTGAAAAATCATTGTTTTTTTCCAGGTTGCCAAAGAGGCTTCTGACATGGTACTAGCTGACGACAATTTCAGTACCATTGTTGCTGCTGTTGGTGAAGGCAGGTCTATTTACAACAACATGAAAGCTTTCATAAGGTTTGTGCACCGAGAGCCTTGCTCCCACTTCTCATTGGCAGTTTTGTGATTGATTGCAATTTCAGTACCATATGACTTGCTAAAGCTAATGTTCCTGAATCGAGCGTGAGTAGGACTGCTATTGCAATTTATCTAGATTTTACATTCAGTTGTTGGAAAACATGTCGCTGCTTGAGCATTCTGAAAGTCTTTTCTTCACTGCTGCAGATATATGATTTCCTCAAACATTGGTGAAGTTGCCTCCATCTTCCTTACCTCTGCTTTGGGTATTCCTGAGGGGTTGATACCTGTTCAACTTCTGTGGGTAAACCTTGTCACTGATGGCCCCCCTGCGACTGCTTTGGGTTTCAATCCGCCTGACAAGGACATCATGAAGAAACCACCAAGGAGGAGCGACGACTCACTGATCACTCCCTGGATTCTGTTCCGTTATCTGGTAATTGATCACCACATATCTGTTTGATCCCTTGTAGGAATCTCTGCCTTTCTTTCTTTTCGAGATTAATTTATCTCACCGACTATACATAACTTGCAGGTCATTGGCCTTTACGTGGGGGTTGCAACCGTTGGCATCTTTGTCATCTGGTACACCCACGGATCTTTCATGGGCATTGATCTCACTGGAGATGGTCACTCGCTTGTCAGCTACTCGCAGCTCTCGAACTGGGGCCAGTGCTCTAGCTGGGACAACTTCACAGCCGCACCCTTCACTGCTGGAGCTAGAACTTTCACCTTCGACGACAACCCCTGCGACTACTTCCAGGCCGGCAAAGTGAAGGCAACGACGCTCTCACTCTCCGTGCTCGTGGCGATCGAGATGTTCAACTCGCTCAACGCTCTCTCTGAGGACACAAGCCTGCTGAGGATGCCTCCGTGGGTCAACCCGTGGCTGCTCCTGGCCATGTCGGTGTCGTTCGGGCTGCACTTCCTCATCCTCTACGTGCCGTTCCTCGCGCAGGTGTTTGGCATCGTGCCGCTCAGCCTGAACGAGTGGCTCCTGGTGCTCCTGGTCGCGCTCCCGGTGGTGCTCATCGACGAGGTCCTCAAGTTCGTGGGCAGGTGCACGACCGCCGCAGGCCCCAAGCGGCGTTTAAAAAAGCAGAAGGGCGAGTGATGGAGGCGGCGGCGGCTAACAGCGGTTGTTCCAGACGCCGCGGTAACTAATCATCAACAAAAAAAAATTCCAATTTGTTCAGAATGTTCGGACCATGTAACAGTGGTCGCCAAAGGAAGGGTGTTTATTCAGCGTATAATATATATATATATATATATATATATATATATATATATATATATATAAGAAACTGAAGTAGATAAAAAGGGTTCTTGAACAAAGCTCTCGCTTTTCGCGGAGACTGAACTTAGCAGCTCTGTGTTCTTGTTTCTTTTTAGCTGTTATTATAGGCTGCAAACCTTTGATTATATATCCTGTGAATTATATGTAGGTAGTGATCTCTCGGTCTCGGAGTGTTGGAATATTGCTTTGTTTTTGCTGCGAGCTATTTGCCGAACAAGAGTGCAAATAATTATAGTACATCACAGGGGAACAGCCATTTCTGCCTGCTGTGTTTTCAGATGTGCGCTACATTGTTAATGCCGCTGCTGTTTTGGATATGTGTCTGTGAATTATGGTTCCTTTGAGCGTATGGCAAGCAGAGTAATTGGTTCTGGTAATCACTGGTTGTTTTGTTATCTGCTCTGAGATGCTGTAGTTCATACACCTGCAAAAGCCAAATAGCTTGACTGTAAATATCTGGGTTGTCTCTATGATCTCTGCAAGGACGTGGGGTACAAGTTTTTTTTCTTTAAATCTCAAAAGCCAAATTTAGCCAACCATGCTATGCAGAAAGCTTTTTACCTGGTTGATGATTCCCATTACCATGACAATATCCACACATTCTTAGATATAACCCAACTTAGAATAGGATTAAGGACTTGGCTTTAATGTGATCAAAACAAATTCCTTGAGCCTACCCCAAACATTATTATCATATTTTTATTGTGGCCATTTTCATCGTTTGTAAAATCCAATAGTTTTTGGGTCTAATTCTCGAGAGAGTCCACCCAAGATATTGTGTACAAGAAAATCATGCACAAATAGCAGAAAAGCAGTCGAGTGAAATTATTTTCGAAAAGGACCCGATTCTATTATAAAGGTTCACCGGGCAGTGAGATTAGGTCTTCTTTTCCTCACCGGCGGTTGTTGTTCTTTACAATGGCGCCGGAGGGTGGGACGAGTGGATTTTCTAAATCGGGATTGGTGGTTCGACAACTACAGGTCTGGTGTTCCTCCCCGACTACGTCGGCGGGATGTGGCGGATTCGGGTGAAGGTTAGCACGGGAATGTTCCCCAGTCAACGTGCTACAACGACATGTGTCTTGCTGCTTGCAGGAGGCTTGTTCATCGACTCAAAAATCCTGTAAGGTGATGGTGTTCCCCTGGATTGGGTGATGGTGGAGGTTGCGCTTCTTCACTTGTTTTTCCTACTTTCGTTGAATATTTCTAGGTTCAACCATTTTTTTCTTTGGTTGTTCCTTTCCTTTTTTTTTTCCTTCTTCATTTACTTATTTTTATTTATTTGTTCTTTCTTTTATTTTTATTTTATTTTCTCACAAATGTCCATCTTTTCCACCCCTTTCTCAATTTGTATACTCTGAACATTATTGTCACAATTTGTGATCATATATTTATATATGTACGAACAATGTTTACATATATGAACTGAAAAAAGCACATGAAGTTTAGCACATCAATATTTTTTCTGTACATAATAATAATTTTAAAATATGTGATGTATATTTAATTGCGCACAGATGAACATTTATTTATGTGCACATGAATGTTTTATTTAGTTCAGAAATATATGTATTATTTTCTGTATTTAACACATATTTTAAAAATGTGTGAATCATTTTTAATTTCCTGAAATAAATATAAAAAAGGACCATAAACGAGCTGTGCGAGTGCCCGCTGATTTAGACGTTCGCTCCACTATTTAACACTTACGGCCCTGAATAGGCTCCATCCTTAGTGGGCACTTGAGGCAACAGCCTAAAGGGTGACCAAATGGGCTGCACCATCGTGGTTTTAATATATACTCATAAATCTATTTGTAGTGATAAAATGATTTGCCGGTTTTTTACTGTTCATGAAGTTTGTGAGAATTGATCTTGTAGCTGGCATAACTTGTGAAAAATGTTCCATAGAAATCGCAAAACTATTTTGTGTCGTACTTGAACCCTATTACTTCTATGCGAGAATTTTTTTAATCTATTCATCAATTGTCATGGCAGTACAAAGAACATTAGAAATAATAAAAATTATATCCGGGTCAATTGACCACATAGCGACGACTACAAGCACTGGAGCGAGCCGAAGGCGCGCCGCTGTCATTGCCACTCCTTCACCGGAGCCAAGCAAAACTCGTTGTAGTAGATAGTCGGGAAGTCGTCGTGCTAAGAGCATCTCGGGCAAATATCAGGTGATACCATGCCTTAGGTGATACCATGATACGAGCTTCTGGTCCGTTGGATCTCAGATCCAACGGCTCCCGGAGAATCTGAAAGGCTACCGTACTTGTTCGCAATTTTTGACTTCAAAAGGTCTTTTTTGCAGAATGTTGAAATCCTCCCAGGAGAGATCCAACGGCTCCTAAGAGCTCGTATCATGGGAGCATTTAAGGCCCCGTATCACCTGATACTCTCCCAGAGCATCTCAAGCCGTTGAGCCCCCAGGAGGCATTTTTTTCGCTGCCTGGGGGGCTGCCGGCGAGAATTTTGGCCTGGGGGCGGGAATTTTTCCACTCGTTGCGCCCCCTGGAGCAATGTTGGCGAGAAGCGGGGGCCGACGAGGACGAGCGGGTGCTGGTGACGGTCCACACGAGGACCCAGTCCGGCTTCGTCTCCTCCTGGAGCAGCAGCGGGGCGGCCGGGCGCGGAGGCGACGCTGCGGGCCGGAGCTGCAGCCGGAAGGCACCGGGGCGGGGCTGGGCTTCGAGCTGGCACAGAGAGAGAGAAAAGTGGACGGGGAGAGGGAAGGTGGGGGCGGAGAAAGCGACGGGGAGAGAGAGAGATGTGGCTACAGGTGGGCCACACTAGGCAAAAAAGGAGCACCGGCGTCCCCAGCTGCCCCCCGGGGGGCTGGGTTTGGGGTGGGATCGCCGGCTGTGTTTTTTATTAAATCCGGCGAAAAGTAGGCTTTTGGGGGTGTGGCTGGGACATTTTTTATGCGCCGGTGCCAAGAAAGTGGCCTGGGGGGCGTTCCTGGGGGCTCGGCTGGAGATGCTCTAAGGCCCCACAGGACCAACGCACCAGAACAGCAACCGCCGC
The DNA here is from genome assembly GCF_018294505.1 of Triticum aestivum. Taxonomy (NCBI): domain Eukaryota; kingdom Viridiplantae; phylum Streptophyta; class Magnoliopsida; order Poales; family Poaceae; genus Triticum; species Triticum aestivum. The sequence continues at coordinate 30,178,337 of NC_057796.1, read as the reverse complement.
CGTTGAAGAGCGTAGACCAGAAGAACCCAACCTGTAGACACGAACGTAGACGCACCAAGACTGGATCCATGAGGATCCACCGAAGACCAACATCGACCGAATCGCATGAGATCCCTCGGAGACACGCCTCCACACGCCTTCCAACGATGATGTACGCGTCGCCGGAACGGGGACTAGGCGGGAAGGTCCTTATTCCAACTACAGGAAGCTGCCGCCGTCTCGCCTCCCCGAATAGGACACAAACCTAATCAACCCTAAAAAAAGACCTAAAACCAGAGCAGGAGCCGTCCCACCGGCGAGGACCGAGATCCACCGCGCCTCCAAGGCCCAAGGATACCGGAGACAAGGCAGATCAGCGGCCGCGCCGGCGAGGGGCGTGAAGGCCCTCGTACGGGGAGAGTTTCTCTTGAGAGCTAGATGCGATCTACTTGAACCCTATTATCTGCTACTAATATATACGCATTTCATTGCATTTTTAAAAAATAGCATAGTTTGGAAGACACGTACATTTTTATCACAAGAATCTTCACGTTTCCAAAAAAACTTCACGTGTCTCGAAATAAATATTAATTTATGTCACTAAAAATGCTCAGGTATTCTCATAAATTGAAAGTAAACATTGAAATAAAAAATATAACATAGAGCAGAAAAATCAAAAGACAACTGAAAACCAAATGGAAGAAATGAAAAGGGGAAGCCGGGGAGGACATGATTTTTTTTTTTTGCATATATGGAGGATGTGGGCAAGTATGAGGGGGGAGAGGGGGGTGCGTGTGTCTGTGGAGAATTTTCACTAGCTCAAGTGCCTCTCTATGTAAACCATGTTACTAAATTATGGCGGGGTTTGGTGTTGGTTCACAAGGGAAGGTGAAAGTTTTTTTAAAGATCCATTAATTGTAGTTTTTTCATAAATTAGTAGTAAATAATTATAAATCACCTTTGCGGCAAGGATAAAGCTGAAGAAAAATAATGCAGAGAAAGAGAAACCCAAAATGTCAAAGTAAACAATTCAAGGCTCTCTCAGCCCCGGTCTTGAATGGGAATTCTAAAGGTTTTTGCACCCACGAAACACCATAGTTGAAGGTTTCTTCTGATGGTCGTGGCAATATCTTCATGAAGCCGTGGTATGAAGATCCATTGTTAGCACGGACCACTTGATCATTTGTTAATGGTCCTTACCGATAAGATGATACACTTAGTGGAAATATTCCAGTCAAAAGGAAATCCTGCCTTCCACCTCATTGGTCTCCTGGGGGCCACACGGGCAGCTATCAAGATCGTATCCATTTTAGGTTACGACAAGTGTCGCACATGTGATGTGCCACTTGTCACCACCAGAGAAGATAAGAATGACCTTTGGAAAGGTGCGCCTTAATTAACGATTTCGGCTTGAACCGAGGAAAAATACGATTTTTCACCGGGATTTTGTGTCTGGGCCTTAAGCTCATAGGTTTGCTCGAGGGTGTCGGCCTAATTGACATGTCATAGGGCTATATCTCGCTTATTGCAAGATGTATCCTAGCCTCATTTCTCGTGTCAAGGGCGCTCATGTCTTAGAAGGTTCTACATACAAGTACAAACCGGTTTTAGATTCCATATGTATTTTTCCTTTTTTTCTTTGTTTCCTTTCCGATTTACTTTGGCTTTCTTTTTTGTTCTTATTAATTTGTTTTCCTTTTCTTTTTCCAATACATGTCTATTTTTCTTTAATACTCGTTGTACATTTCTGTATACAGGTGGATCATTTTTTCATACAAGTTGAACATATTTCAAATACATGTTTTCAAACATTTTTCTGAATACATGTTAAAAAAATTCTAAATAAATGTTGAGCATTTTTTTGAATGGTACGACATATTATATAACTTACATGAACAACTTTTTTACATTGTATAAAAATTTCTCCATATACATGTGTCAAAATTATATTGAATACATGTGAAACATTTTCAAATACACGAGGAACCATTATTTGAATGGTATGAACATTTTCTTATGTCAAGATTATTTTTTACAATGTATTAACATACTCCCTCCGTTCCTAAATATTTGTCTTTCTAGAGATTTCAACAAGTGGCTACATACGGAGCAAAATGAGTGAATCTACACTCTAAAATATGTCTATATACATCAGTATGTGGTAGTCCGTTTGAAATCTCTAAAATGATAAATATTTAGAAACAGAGGAAGTATTTTTTTAATGTGACGAATATATTTTTTAAAGGTGTGAACATTTCATAAAAATATCGCAATCATTATTTCATGGTGCGAGCCATTTTAAAAATTATTTAGACATTTTTAGAAATGTTACACACATATTTTTGAAAAACGTAGCATTTTTTGAAATTTTAATAACATTTTCTTCATGTTACAAACATTTTAACATTTCTTGCAGTGCATGAACATGTTTTAAATGTGCGATAATTTATTTTGAATATTTTATTATTCTTTGGAATATATGTGTTTGAACGTTTTAAAAATGTAAATAAATTAAAAAAAGGAAAGAAACAACGGAACCAGGTGACTAATCTCTACCATGTAAAAGAAACGCAAGGTTCCGTCTCCCATCCTACGTCGCTCGTTTCGTCCACCCTCGCACGTCCATCGTCGTGCCTCCCGTTCTTTTCTTTGCCGAATCCAAAAAATGCTGCCCACTATTCCCGTAATTCACGGCCCTAAAAGATCTCCAGGAACCACCGCTCCATCCCATCGTCCTACTTCCCCGACATGGATTCTTTCCACCCGAGACCTATGCATCGCTGGCGGCGGCTTTCCACGCGACCTCCGTGATGCCGCTTTCCCATGTGCTCCGCCGCCGCGACGCTCTCTCTAGCGCCGGCTTCCATATCCTCAGCGTTGAGGACGCCGCAGACGCAGCGAGGTGAAGGCGCGGACTGCCCGTCCACGACACCCATCCTTCGGCATGCTGATACCCCGACGCCCAACCGTCTCGCTCGCGAACTCCAGCAGCGTTGATTCAAGGTCAAAATCTAATTCTCTTCTCTTGTGCGCCAATTGATTCGTGCTGAGAATAGTTTGACCCTGATCGAGAAAATGATGTGTGGATAAGGAACATCACCGGTTCACATCAAAGGTTGAAGCCGACATCTCCAAGACCAACCTGCGTCTGCTTGCTTGAGTTCTGCGACACCATCGACAGGAACGACTACCTCATTTGTCATGAATCGCACGTGGGTATACAATCAGCATTCACTTGCTTTCTTTCTTGAGTTCTTCGGTTTAAATCCTTATATTTAGTTCACACAGATCTGCATGGGTTCGTTCCATCATCCCAGATTATCATTGCATGTATGCAGGCAATCTTTTTATTTTGCTGCGAGCTTCCGTTGTCTTGGATGGAATGTCTGAATCTGCGTGACAACGATTTTTTGTTATATACACTTCTTGTTGTTCTTTTCTGCTTGTGAGTAATGACGTTGCTGTGAAATGGTCTACTTGTTAATTACCAGAATATTCTACGCAGAATTTGATTGATCATGCCGGTGTCAGACCTTAGTTGGCTGGATGCATGATGTTTAGTTGGTTATAACTATTCTTGATGTGTCAAGGTTCTAAACTTACCTGGAAGTTTATATCTTTATGCTGCATACTGGCCCGTATCACCCTATTTTATTTGTCAGATGACATGATTGCAGGCTTGCCTACAATTTAGTTTGACATCTGCTAAATCTTTCTTACCAGTTCATTCTTCTCTTGATGGTTGTCTTACCGATAGTCATGTTATATTTTTCGCGAATACGTAAAGCTTGCGTATCTTTTTATTGATAGAAGGAATAGAATGAGTACATAGGGGTACAACAAATGGCACGAACGCAGGCAGACGTGAACATGGTGCCCAGAGCAGAGAGACAAGGGATGCTCGGCCCGAACAGAAGATACATCACAACTAAACCTACCAAACCCGAACCACGAGCGACAATGTCGAACCAACAAGAATTCCAACATCACTCGAACCAAGACCGGGGACACTGAGAGCAAGCTAGATAGCGCCTTCAAGAAGGAGGACGACGTCGCCATCCGGTCCGGGGTAACCAGACCTAGGGTTTCCCCTGAACTCGAAGAGGGGCAAAGCTGAAGGCCTTGGAAGCGCCTCCAAGAAGGAACCGACACCCGCGGGCGCCGTCGCTGCCAGCACCGGTAAACCGAGCAGGGATCTCTCCCTGGCTTGAAGCTGAGCAATCCCATAGCCGCCGAGTCTGGAATTGAAGATGAGGAAGTCCACGTTGGTCGGAATCGCCATGTCGAGAAGGGGTTGGCGGGGCTGCACTTGCCGTCGAAGGGTGAAACCGCCACCGCACCGATGAGCGTTTGATCCAGCAAAAGGAGGAGGCTTTGAGACCTCTGGGGTGGGGCAGGCGACAAAGTGAGCCACACGGAGGGCATGGGACGACGGCATCCAGCAACGCCGACAAGCTAAGACTGGAGAGACGCAGATCTGAGCTGTCGTGACCATAGCCGTCTAGACATCGGCGCGCCAGGTAAGCTGGAAGGGACGCAGCTACCTGGTGACCAAGGCCGGAGCTGCCCGGCAAAGAACACCGGCAGCGAAGGACACAGGAGAGACGCGGGCCTAAGCCGTGGGGGCCAGAACAGCACCAGCGAGTACCCGCCGCGAGGTGCTCCATGTCTGCCACAATCACAGATGCGTCGCCAGGTACCCGCTAGAACAGTCACCGTGGCTCGGGGAGGGGAGGGCCGCCGGAGAACAACGCCAGGAGCGTCGGAACCGCCGCCGGCCGGCAAGCTCGTGCAGCAGCTGGTGGAGGGCGCGCCGGGTGGGTCCCGGGGTGGAGGGGAGGCGCACGGTGGGAGATGGCGCCCGCAGCGGCTGAGGATGGACGAGGGTGGGGCCGGCCGGAGCAGCCGGGCGGGCCGTCTTGGAGGACCAGATCCGGTGTCACCGGACCAGCAGAAGACTGCCGCCGCGGGGGTGGGGGCCGGAGGCGCCAGCAGCGGCCGAGGATGGAGGGGGGCGGGGCTAGCCGGAGCCGCGCGGGCAGGCCGTCAAGGAGGGCCGGATCTGCGTCGCCGGACCAGCAGGAGGCTGCCGCCGCGGGGTCGGGGATGAGGCGCGAGGAGAAGGGGTGGGGGTTGCCCGGGGCGCGAGGAGGTGGATCTGCCCCGCCGCCGCCATCCTGGGGCCCGGCGTGGCTTCGCCGGCCGGCCCTCCGGCGGCGGCGAAGCGGGGACGGCGGCTGAGAGGTCTACGAGCGAGTGGCGGCTAGGGTTCCCCCCGTGTCGCCAGAGGAGGGGCGACGCGCGCGCGGGGGGGGGGGGTGGAGGGGGGCGAGTGGCGGCTCTGTCCGATAGTCATGTTATAGCATGCATTTGAAACAAATATGTAGGTTGTGGAAGCTTCAACATCTAAAACTAGGCCGAAAGGTCAAACCAAGATCTTCACTTGACTAAACTGTGCCATCTTCTCACAAAGCTTGCCACCATAGTGTACATTTGTTTTGTTCCTGGACTGAACTTACATACATTACATGATTTCGTAATAACAGTCAAATCTGTCATGAAGCTTGCCGTCATAGTGTACTTTTTTTCTCATGAAAACAACATATTCTGCTAAAAAGGTAAAATTAATTATTGCAACATGATTAAAGAAATTGATAACGAAATAACTGACTCTATTATGCAATCAACTAAATTCTATACAAGAACATGGTTTGTCAATATGATCATGGCTGATCAATTTCCCTAACATTATTTCCATCTTTTGTGGTAACAAATATAATGCATATGATCGTTTGGTAATACAGTGAGATGAATAGATTGAATGCTCAGTGATAAAGACCAAATATTATTGGAGGCATTGTCATCCCCCCAAAATTAAAGTATGTGTTTGGATGGGGGTTTGGGGGTGAAGGAGGAGATAGCGAGCCAGATGGATCATTGACAGAGGTGATGAGCTTGGATTGGAGCAACAGAGAAATGAAAGAACGAAGGAGGAATGAGACACCAATGGGTGTTGAACCAACAGAATAGGTAGGCCCCATTGCAACGCACGGGCAATTAGCTAGTAAACAAACAAACATGTACTGGGCATTCCTTGAGAACTCGCAGCAAGCGAGATATAGCACTGCCTATTGTTGATCTTTCACCGCGAGCATGAAACACCCGGGAGCTCCTATTTGACGCGTTCTGCATCAAATTGGAGTCGCGATGCATACAGCAAGCCCCGAATGGGCCGGCCCATTAACGGGCTCGCGCGTTCGCCCCGCTCGGAAAGTGGCACAACGAATAAAAATGACGAGCGCCTGCAGTAGGAATCGAACTGCAGACCACTGGTTACAAAACGCTGTCGCTAACCAATGCACTGGACGATAATACATTGGTCAAATGCAGCGCTAGAGTTTAAGAACTAACCACGGCGCCAGATATGAACACCTTTTCAAAAGAAAATTGAACAATTTTCTTGCAAAGTGTAAATAAAAATTTAAAAGGCAAGTAGTGTTTCAAAGTCTGAACATTTTGTGAAAGATGTGAACAATTTCCGCAATTCTAAAGTTTTCCGAAATGTGATTTTCTGAAAATATGAACATATTACTTAACAACGCGAACAAATAGTGAAATTTCGAACTTCATCCAGAAAGGACGATCATTTTTCCAATTCTCAAACATTTGTTTCATTTGTGAACAAAATCGGAAAAACAGGAAAACAAAATTTAGGAAGTGATCATTTGTTTGAAACTGTGAATTTTCAGAAATTCTGAACATTTTTAGGAACAATGAACATTAAAAAAATTCTGAACAAATTTGGAAACCTCTGGACATTTTATGAGTTCCTGAATGTTTTCGAAAAACAGGAATAGTTTTTAATATTCCTAAAAATTCAGAAAATATCAAATTTTTTTCCAATTCTCGGACATTTTTTTGCCATTTGTGAATAAAATTGGAAAAACTGGAACAATTTTAAAATCCTGAACATGTTTTGAATTTGTGAACAAATTTCGAAAAGCAGGAACATTTTTAAACTGCTGAATAAATATTTGAAAAGATGAACATTTTTTAAAATATGATCATTTTTTTAAACATGGAACTTTGTTCTCAGTTTATGAACAAATTTTGAGAAAAGGAACTTTCTAAAATTTCGAGTTCAAACATTTTCTGTTAAGAAAATAAATTTGAAAAAGAAAAATGGAAAAACATGGAATAGGAAAAGAAACAGAAACTGGAAATGAAAAAGGAAAAAAAACTTAATAAAGAAAAAGCAAGAAAGAAAGAAACAGGAAAAACGAAAAACCACTAGAAATCCGGTTCAGGAACTTTCTAGTGGGTTCCCAAAACCAGAATCCTGTAGCACGTTAATGCGACTGAAAATGGGCCGGCCCATATCGTGCGCTCGGACTTGCCCCTGTGCGTTTCAGCGACAGTTTGCCGCAGCGAGCATCATATAGGATACTCCGAAACACCCGACAGAAATCTGACAAAGAGAAACTGTGGGTGTGGAAAAGCCTATTTTGTCTTTGCGAGACTAAAATACTGGCTAGGCCTAGCTAGCGTACCAATGAGGGTTGGCACCGGTTATAATGCTAGACGGCCCCCTCAAATTTTTTATTATTCTAGACGGTTCTAAATTTGGTGTTTCCTGTTTCTCTTTCCTATGTTTCTCTTTATCAGATTTCTGTCGGGTGTTTCATGCTCAGTTTTCTTTTTACATTTTTAATTCCCATGAATAAATATAAATTCTTGAATATTTTACAAATTCATGATTATTTTCTAAAAAAGTAACATTGATATTGTTGTTGGAACATTTTTATTAATTTTTGAATATTTTTTAAAAACATTAACAATTATTTATATTTTGGATTTTTTTAAAAAATCATTATTTTAAATTATTGAACCGAGGAAATAAAGAAAACACGTAAACGGGCTGCCCCACAATGCACTGGTCTCCCACTGCGAGAGAGATATGCACCGGTTGTAGTTCTTTCTGCAAACCAGCACACACCCCGCCTCAGCTATGGGCCGGCCCATTCTACTCTTTTCTATTTTAAACATCAAAATAGGTGCAGTCACCGTGGTTCGAAGTCGCAGCCTCTTCTTCGGGCTCCACTCTAACCGCTAGGCCATCAAGACCCACAGGTGCAAAGTTACTTTGCTTTTTCCTTTTATTTTCTGTTTTTCACGTTCATGAAAGCCCTTGGGACGCTTCCCAAACCGGGTTTTCCCGGTTCGCGGATTTTTTCTTGTTCTTTTGTTGTACTTTTTCTGTTCTATTAACTGCGTGATTTTTTTTCAAATTCATGTTTGTTGTCAAAATTGATTATTTTTTTCATTTTTGTGAACTTTTTGTTAAAAAGCAATGAACTTTTTACAAATTTGTGAACTTTCTTTCAAAATTGATGAACTTTTTTCAAATTAGATGAACTTTTTTCAGGTTACATGACTTCTTTTCAAATTTTATGAACTTTTTTAAAATCAATGAACCTTTTTTTCAAATTCGGTAAACTTTTTCCAAATCTGTTATCTTATTTTTTAAAATTCATGCACATTTTTGGATTCACGTTTTTGTAAAATATCGACTATTTGTTTTGAAAGTCAACGGTTGATCGATCAATCGTGACTAGTCAGCAGCGTAGCCACCGACCAGTCAACAACCGAAGTGATGTGAGCGAGCCCGCGCGTTTGGGTCAGGCCCAAGAGTGTGGCTGCGTGGGTCAAGCTGGCAATGGTTAACTGTTACCCGCATCCCCATGGGTAATTACTCTATTTCGGGACGGGGATATGTGAGCTTGAATGCCTACGGGGAAGCTGGTGGGTCAAATACCGTACCGAGCGTGCAAGACAGGGATGGGGATGAGATAGCACTACCCGTGCCCATTACCCGCCTTACCCGTGAAGGACTTACATCATGTGGGCTCTAAAATTATTAGACCACACGTAATTCCCGTCCTTGTCCACCAAAATTTCCACACATCCCACCCATTTGGCCCAAAAGCCCTAAGAAATCGATAACCTAGCCACAACATATCGTTTATTGTATTGAAATACTATTTTTTTCTACTAAAATACTATCAAAGGTTGTTCTTAATTGTGTGTGGGTTTCCCCATGAGGATAAAAAAACCAACAGGACGGGGATGGAAAAACATTTATACTTGCAGCTGGGTATAAGGATAGGGACGTGCATGGGAGGGCTGTCATGGGAACGGGGATGGGAATCCAATATCAGCTTGGGTAATCTTCGTGGGCGCTGGAACCCCTAGTTGGTGCCTAAGGCGCTCACTAGGAGCTCCCATATATGTTGCCCTCGCCTGAATGCGTTTCCCTATGTGTAGTTATTGGACCAACCTATTTTCGTCTGTTTTTTGTTAGATGGGATTTCTAACTGGACGCTCGATGGTGGCTGCGCTGCTTTGAATTTCTTTTTTTCTTTTTGATAGTTTTGCTTTTCTCGGGGTGTTTTGTTTCCTCGACGGGTTTTCTTCGAATTTTTTTGTTCTCCTTCGTTTTCTCATAGGTTTTTTCCATTTTCTTCTTGGTTTTCATTGGTTTATTTCTTTCCTTTATTTTTTTCTTTTCTCGGCTTTCTCTGGTTTTCATTGTTTTATTTTTTCATGTTGATTTCTCCGGTTTCTTGCTTTATTTTCATTTTTGTTCCTTTGTTTTTTGTTTGTTATTTTTTTCCCTTCGTTATACTTCGGTTCTTTTGGTTTTTTCTCATCTTTATTCATTTTTTCTATGTTTCCTTGTTGTTTTTCATCATTTTTCTCTTTTCTTCAACATATATCTAAATTTCATTTCAGTGCATAGTGTACATTTTTGGTGTACGTGTGAAATATTTTTTCATTCATGGTGCATCTTTCTCAAATAACGATGTATATTTTCTTAAGAAAGATGTTCTAAACACTTTTTTTCGTATACATAGCCAACATTTTTTTAGTACATGAAGTATATTTTTTACGTTAATAAACATTTTCTTAAACTCCGTGTACATCTTTTAAAAGTACATGATTTACATATGTTTTTATATCTACTTTGCCCATACACATTTGTACATTTTTTGTATACATTAGGAACATTTTTCATTCATCTTTAACATTTGCGAAATACATGATTAATTTTTTAAAACATATAGCTTTTTTTGTCTACCTTTTTCACAAGCATTGTTCCTTTTTGTAAACATCATTAATATTTTCTATAGACATGTTTAGTGTGAAAAAAATCGTATATACTCCCTCCGTTCTAAAATATAGTGCTTCCTCTATTCCCGTGCTTCAACTTTGACCATAAATTTAACCAACGAGACCGACTGCGGCGGGAGCAAAAGTTATACCAGTGAATTCGTATTCAAAAGAAGTTTTCAATTATATAATTTTTTCTCCCGCCGCAGTCGGTCTCGTTGGTTAAATTTATGGTCAATGTTGGACCTCAGGAAGCGCGGGCGCACTATATTTTTGAATGGAGGGAGTATGTTTTATTGTCTAATTTTTTGCATGCACATTCAACATTTTTTGTATCATCAGGACATTTCTTATACACATCTAATATTTTTCAAATTCATGATTTACATTTTTTTATTATGTTTGTAAGTTGATTTTTATAATAGATATATTTATATGTTGAAGTATAAGGAATAATAAACAACCAAAACATAAAAGGTAAAATGTGAAAAAAGAAGAGGTAAAGGCGTGTGGTCCTTGCTGGGCCAGCTCATTCCAGGTAGTGAGGATGCGCTAGGATTTGCTGGAAGCCAGGGGAGCGCTCCTTTGGGAGCCTCACAGCGATTAGCGCCACTATGCGCGCTCTCAGCCGCCCGCACACGTGTCGCGCTCACGCGTTTCCTACTTTTTAAACGGGTTTCTTTCCGGTTTCTTTTTACGTTTCGGTTATCCACCGATCTTCCTTAGCTTTTGGATCGAAAACAAAAATTCGAAAAAAGAATTGCGCGAAAAAACGCGTTTTCTTTTTTTCCCTTTCGCCAGAGTCACGGTTTTGATTACGCGAGAGGCACGATTTTGCTTTCGCGAGAGTCACGGCCGTGCCTTTCGGAAGCGAAAACTAAAACGCGTTTTCTGTTTTTTTTCCTTTCACGAGAGGCACGACTGTGCCTCTCGGAAAAAAAAATCACGTTTTCTGTTTCTTTTCTTCCGCGAGAAGCACGGTTTTGCTTCCGCAGAGGCCCGGTTGTGCTTTCGTGAGAGGTACGGCCGTGCCTCTCGGAATCGAAAAAAACATGTTTTCTATTTTTTTCTTTCACGAGAGCCACGGTTTTGCTTCTGCGAGAGGCATGGTTGTGCTTTCGTGTGCCTCCTCAGAAACAAAAAAAATGTGTTGTCTGTTCTTTTTTTTCCTTCCGCGAGAGGTGGCGTGCCTCTTTTAGAAAGGGAAAAAACCTGTGCTCACGGTTCGGTTTTTCGTCCGATTTTTTCCCCGATTTTTTTCGTGAAGAAGGTGGGAGTGATCTTTGCAATGAGTACTCCTCAATTAGTGTTTCCGGGAAGCAAGACATAGTTGCGCCCCTACTGATGTGCGAGACATGGGCTGGCTCAGCGAGCAAAAGCGCCACTAGGCAAGCAGCCTGCAACCACAAGCAATTTTTTTTTTCTAAATGATAAGTGTCACACGTGTGACATGAAGGACTCCGACCTTGACATTTTTTGCAACTAAAGTTGCCATAAAAAAACAAAACAAAAAACCGAAACTTGACACCTGAAAAGAAAGCTGCCATGCTTGACAACTAAAGTTGCCATGCTCGCATCACTAAACTTGCCATGAAAAACGTTCGGAGTTGCCATGTGTTTGTGCCACACGTATGTCATTTATAAGGGTCCATACTTTTTTTAAATAATTTGTTTTGTTAGTCAATTTTATTTTAATTTAGAAGTCAATAATTATGAAGAATAGGGTCGTAAATTTCAAAATATTCACGAAGTCAGAAAAATGTTCAATAATTTGAAAAACAATACTCATGAATTCCAAAATATTTGTGAAATTTGGAAAATGTTCATGACTTCAAAAAAATCGTCAATAATGAAAAATATTCAAAAAATTAGACAATATTTGAAAAAATCGTCAATACATGTTTAGTGTGAAAAAATCGTCAATAATATGTTTTGTTAGTCAGTTTTTCATATTTTTTAAAAATTAATGAATTCAAAAATGTTCGTCATATCATCTTTTTGAAATCTAAAATAGGTTCAGGAATTCAAAAAATGTTCACAATATTTTTAAGAATTTGGAATATATTCAAGCATAGAAATTGGTATTTGAATTTTAGTTTTTTTGGAAAATATATAAAATGTATTCAAAGTTAGAAAATGTTCTTGAATTCAAAATAATATTTGTAAAGTAAATGAAATAAAGAAAGGAAAAATATGAAAAACCAAAAAGAAAGGGAAAACATGAAAGGATACCTGGGAGAAAAAATAAATGACCCACACAAGCAAACTAAAAAAATGAAGAAGTGGAAAAAGAAGATAAGAAAAAAAAATACTCACTCTGTCTCATAAGGCGTTTTAGTGTCTCAATCAGAAATGTCTTATATTTTGTGACAGAGGGGAAACAAACAGGCAATTGGCAAAAAAAAAATGGTGGCTCACCAAGCTTACCATTGCAAAAAAGAATTAAAATAAAAAAAAGAGAAAGAAAATATAAAGCCGAAAGAAACCAGACAAAAAACTACCACACAACACAGAAAACAGTGGGAGGGGGACAAAACACTGAAATCAGGTGAAGAAAACCGGAAAAGAAAACCGCAGTTTGTCAAGCAGAATGTTGCACAAACAGGAGGAAAAAACATCAGTCGTTGAGCTCACTGGACCGTACTGCGCATAGTGCTGCTGCAGGCGAGCTCCAACTAGCGCTCGCAAAAGGCTTATATAGCATTTCTGTCGTTGTGTCCATTAGAGGAGGCGGCTCGGAAGCCTTCCAAAGCGATTTCTTATTTGACACGCTCTGCGTCTAACTGTCAAGGTAACGCACACAGCGCCGACACTAAGCGAACGACTAGGCCAGCCCATCTATCTAAGTAGATCGCATCTGGTTTTGGGAACCTTCTAGTAGGTTGCTGAACGATTTTTGACTGGTTTTTTGGTTTCGTTTTGCTTTTATTTTTTATTTCTTCCATTTTCCTTTTTTTTTGTTTTTCTGTTTCTTTTCTTTCTTTCGTATTCGTTTCTTTTCTTTATGTTCTCGTTCAAAATTTCAAAACTTTACATAATTTGTTCAGAATTTTCAAATAAAACTTTCCATTTCAAAAATTGCTTACAAAATTTGAAAATTGTTTGCAAACTTTAGAAAAATGTTTGTGTTTTCAAATTTTGTTTGTGAGTTTCAAGAAATATTTCCATTTCAAAAATTGTTCGCAAATTTCAAAAAATGTTCGTGTTTTCAATTTTTGTTTGCGAGTTTCGTAAAATGTCCCCATTTCAGAAATTGTTTGCAAATTTAAAATAATGTTTGTGTTTTAATTTTTTTCCAGGAGTTTCAAAAAAGTTTGTTTTTTTAATGTCCGTGTTTTCAAATTTTGTTCATGAGATTCAAAAAATGTTCCCATTTCAAAAATGGCCGTGTGTCCAAAAATTGTTTTTGAATTTGAAAATTTGAAAATTTTCATAAAAAATTTGTGTGTTCAATTTTATTATAGGGGTTTAAAAAAATGTTCCCATTTCCAAACTTTTTTGAAACGTGTGAGTTTTTCAAATTTTATTCTCAATTTTTAAAAGTGTTTGTGATTTCATATAACATTCATGTTTTTTTTCAGAATAATGTTCTGTGTTCAAAATTTAGAAAACGTCTGGATTTGCGCTCGGTTTGATTCTTAAGTGTTTGCGCTGCATAGAACACAAGATAGGTCGCTAGGTTGACTGGCTAGTAGCACTTCGTTTGCAGCGCCTGGTCCTAGGTTCTATCATGCCTATGTAATCTTTTCTGTAGCTAACTACAATTTCCATTTTGTACTGGTCGCTAGCCACATGGGCCGGCCCAGTCGGAGGCCCGCCTGTGCTTGCGGTCGACATTATGCCGCAGAGAGCGACATGTACGAGCCCCCCTTCCAAAAGCCATGCAATCGTTTGCACCCCACTTTGACTAAGGTATTTTCGTAGTCCAACTAAAACCAACCACCCAAAGGAAATAGAGGACATTTCTGCAATATTTTAGCTCCAAAACTCTAAATTTGAAGAGCCCAACATCTCTTGGTCCTAATCCTTCATTGGATTGCTGCAGGCAACAACTAAGACAAGACCACATACCACCGCGTGCCTCGCCACCTATATGGCCGAAGCACACCACCTACACCCGCCTTAATGCTGCTCTCTTGAAAGCCACCCGTGTAGCCTGACATCCAAGGCCACCGCCCCAACATCCATGCTTTGAATCCGCCCGCCCCAGGCTTGCAGCCACCTGAAGGAAATATGCCCTAGAGACAATAATAAAGTTGTTATTTTATATTTCCTTATTCATGATAAAGGTTTATTATTCATGCTAGAATTGTATTGATCGGAAACTTAAAATACACATATGAATACATAAACAAATACCGTGTCCTTAGTAAGCCTCTACTAGACTAGCTCATTGATCAAAGATGATTAAGGTTTCTTAACCATAGACATGTGTTGTCATTTGATAACGGGATCACATCATTAGGAGAATGATGTGATGGGCAAGACCCATCCGTTAGCTTAGCATATGATCATTCAGTTTATTGCTACTGCTTTCTTGAATGTCAAATACATGTTCCTTCGACCATGAGATCATGCAACTCCCGAATACCGAAGGAATACCTTGTGTGCTATCAAACGTCACAACGTAACTGGGTGATCATAAAGATGCTCTACAGGTATCTCTGAAGGTGTTTGTTGATTTGGCATGGATCGAGATTGGAATTTGTCACTCCGAGTATCAGAGAGGTATCTCTGGGCCCTCTCGGTAATACACATCAAAATAAGCTTGCAAGCAAATGACTAAGGAGTGAGTTACGAGATGATGTATTAGAACGAGTAAAGATACTTGCCAGTAACAGGATTGAACTAGGTATGAAGATACCGACGATCGACTCTCGGGCAAGTAACATACCGACAGATAAAGGGAATTACGTATGTTGTCATAACGGTTCAACCGATAAAGATCTTCGTAGAATATGTACGAACCAATATGGGCATCTAGGTTCCTCTATTGTTTTATTGACCGGAGAGGTGCCTCGGTCATGTCTACATAGTTCTCGAACCTGTAGGGTCCGTACGCTTAACGTTCGTTGATGACATAGTGTTATATGATTTGGTTACCGAATGTTGTTCGGAGTCCCGGATGAGATCACGAACATGACGAGGAGCTCCGGAATTGTCCGGAGGTAAAGACTGATATATAGGAAGATGATATTCGGACACCGGAAGAGTTTCGGAGTGCACTGGGTAGTCATCGGATTGCCGGAAGGGGCTTCGAGCAACCCCGGGAGGTATATGGGCCATATGGACCAAAAGAGGGGAGCACACCGGCCCACAAGGGGCTGGCGCCCCCCCTATGGCAGCCGGCCTATGGAAGAAAGGAAGTAGGGGAATTCGGCCTCCCCCTTCCTTCCCTCTCCACCCTTTCCTTTCCCCCTCCGACAAATATGGTAAGGGGGCGCGGCTAGGGAAGGAACCCTAGGAGGATTCGGCCTCCTTGGGGCGCCTCCTTGCTGCTTCCTCTCCCCCACCTATATATATATATATGTGGGAGGGGGTGCCACACATAACCACGACAATCTCTTAGCTGTGTGCGGCGCCCCCTCCACAGTTTTGTCCCTCGGTCATATTTCCGTAGTGCTTAGACGAAGCCCTGCAGAGATAGCATCACCATCACCGTCACCGCGCCGTCGTGCTGCCGGAACTCATCCACTACTTCGCCCATCTTACTTGATCAAGAAGGCGAGGACGTCACCGAACTGAACGTGTGCTGAACGCGAAGGTGCCGTACGTTCGGTACTCGATCAGTTGGATCGCGAAGAAGTTTGACTACATCAACCGCGTTACTAAACGCTTCTGCTTACTAAATCTTGCGTGTGCGTAGATTTTTTTTGTTTTCCATGCAGCGTTTCACAACAGTGGCATCTGAGCCAGGTCTATGCGTAGATGATATGCAGGAGTAGAACACAAAGAGTTGTGGGCGGTGATAGTCATACTGCTTACCACCAACGTCTTATTTTGATTCGACGGTATTGTGGGATGAAGCGGCCCGGATCAACCTTACATGTCCACGTACATGAGACCGGTTCCACCGACAGACATGCAACTTGTTTTGCATAAAGGTGGCTAGCGGGTGTCTGTTTCTCCTACTTTAGTTGAATCGAATTTGACTATGGCCGGTCCTTGAAGAAGTTTAAAACAACGAACTTGATAAATCGAATACTTGGGTTAAACTTGACGAGCCTAGCATGTACAGACATGGTCTCAGAACACTGGAGACCAAAAGGTCGAACGTGAGTCATATAGTAGATATGATCAACATAGAGATGTTCACCATTCATGACTACCCCATCTCACGTGATGATCGGACATGGGTTAGTTAATTTGGATCATGTATCACTTAGATAAACTTGAGGGATGTTTATTTAAGTGGGAGTTCATTAGTAATTTGATTAACTGAACTTAATTTCTCAAAAAAGCAATTCGGCTCCCAGGTCCAGATGAACCCCGAATCTGGACCATCGATGGTCATCGTGATTCACACGTATGCTTGTATTATGGACCGTATTGCACCAGATAGAATATCCACTAATGCATAAATCGGTAACGACGTTAGCCAGAGGAAAGATGGCACAGGTGGGGGCCGGCTAGGTACAGACGGCACCGACGGTTTTGGACCAGCGTCATCTAACGGGCGTCCACCGACAGAGGCCATACCCAACCCCACAAACCCACACTTCGGTCGTTCGCTTTCGTCCACGCGAGTCCGAAAATATCTCCGGGCCCGCTGGATAGCTCTCGCTACAGCTCCAATGGCGTCCTCCTCCTCGTCGAGCCACCACGCGGCGGAGGAGATTCTGCCGCTTATCCCCTGCCCGTACTGCAAGGATGAGCTGGTGACGCTCGTGTGCGGACCGAGCGGCACAAGGCCGGGGAAACGCTACTACAAGTGCATCTGGAAGGATGTAAGTTCGCCGACCTATGGGGATGAATTCCCGTCTTTTATGCACTGATTTTTGCTGATCCGGCAAGTGCAAGTTCTACGAGTGGCAGGAGGGCTATCTGAGGTGGCTGTTTACAGATCCAGGCTCTCGTTCAGTTCAATCCTAGCCCCGGGCGGCAGCTAGCGCAGATCCAGCGCCGTCCATTCAAGCCGGCCAATATCAGGCACGCGCGCCCGTTCTCGAAGACCAGCAGATCGCTGCTATCTTAGGGATTGTCAAAAATCCCATCCCTAATTATCTGCATGCCTTTCTCATATGCCTCTATTGATGCGTCGCCCAGACGAACCAGCTCCATCGCGTGCACGTACAAAGCTGTGTGCCGATGCGTCATCGTCCTGCTCCCAGCATGGTCTCGCTGGTATATCTGTAGGTGTGATGGGAGAACATCCCTCGCATCCCTAGTCCACCTTTTCATTATCAACCTTGAAGGTATTTATGTGTAGCCAATGACATCCATATATAACCTGCAAGACAGAACAAATCAGACGGCGATATCACCAGCAAGCTCCTTTCTGTCTCCACAAAACTTTCTTTGATTTTACTGTACCTTCAGCATGTGGCAGCACGGCATGCCCATGTTCAAAAAGCCCACATTCGCACTTTAACATGGCGCCATCATCCAATATCTTCACCTCAAAGACAACCCGGGACCACCTCTCACGCCTATCTGCTTGCGTGTGCGTCGCTTTGTAAATCTTACCCTTTTCCACTTCTTCAATTCTATATGCATGAGCCTAGTACAGCAGATCTCCTAGCTTCTCGAACATCACCCGCGTGTACACCTTGGCCGCGTGCCTCTCCAACGACATATTGCATTTCACGACCACGCCACCCTGTTAGCAAATAACATCATTTTCTCTGGTCATTACCCCAACGATGGTTTCATGGATTGCAAGCACGCCAATACCAAGTAAAAGGAAAACAAAAAGTCATATGCATACTCATAGTTTTATTCCGCTTTTCTTCATAGCTCTCGTCTGCATCCCGGGCAAACTGCAGCCGCATGTAATGTTTCACAAACATATGCATGGGGCAACCGGGGGGGGGACATATGACTTCAGCATGCTGTTAGCACTCTCACTTTGCTGCGTGCTTGTCATCTTAGCACAGAACACATCCTTGAAAAATGGCTTCGCCCATTTGTGCCTAACCTCATACACTTGAGAAAGGTAGCTGTGGCTTTCTAGGTTGTACTTCTCTATCAACATCTTCCAGGCTTGCTCAAACTCATCAATTGTAAGCATGTGGTTAACAACCTTGTGGAACTCGTCACGGAAATCTGTCTGCTTCGTGTACATCGGCCCAAGAGTTTCCTTCACCTTCTTCAACACATGCCATTTGCACCATTGGTGAGCCATCGAGGGGAGTACATTTTTCAAAGCCACCTCCATGGCTCTGCATTGATATGCTCAACAGCAACAATCACAACAACCAAAAAATCTTAGATCATTTCAATCAACCGTCGGATGCAAAAAACAGAGAACTTTTCCAGCTGTTCATACCTGTGAGGATAGTTACTGGAGCCTTCCCTCCCATCATCCTGACGAACTCAGTGAAGACCCACTCGAAGCTCTCAACCTGCTCGTCTCGTAGAAGCACCCCAGCCAGTATGATGCTCTGAAAGTGGTTGTTCACACCAACAAACAACCCAAACGGCATGTCATACAGATTTGTCCTATATGCTGTGTCAAATGTAACGACATCCCCGAAGTACATGTATTGGTTTCTACTGCTGCCTGTAGCCCACATCAGATTCTTAATTCTACAGCCTTTATCTGGTTGTACTCTGAAAACAAATTCCTGATCTTTAGCTGCTATCTCAGCGAAGACATCAATTGTCTTCCTCACATCATCCTCAGCTTGCTCTCTGTTAATCTTACCGCACAGGTTTGGCAGTGATCTTTTAGTAAATGGAACCTTCTCAGCATCCCTGAAAAAACTTGATATTATGATGTACACCTTTGTGACATTGACATTGTTCTGCCTTAGCTGCTTCACCAAATCCTTGGTGTACATGTCTATGTGCTTGTGCGACGGCCAATGCACTTTCTCGCCGCATGTCTGCATCAATGAATGATTATGATTTGGCCTGTGCTCTGTTATGTACCAGCCATTGTCGGATGTTCTCAATAATCTTATCATCGCGGGGCACTCACACCTGCAGGACCCGCTGTTCTCCCTCGTGGTTTCCCCTGAAAAACACACACATCAAGTTGTCAGCAGGAATTTCCACCATCCACCCGAACTAATCCATGCTCGTTTATGTTAAAGAGTGAAAGAACTCACTGAACATCCACAGACTACTTCCTGCATACACTTTGTCTTCTCTGCATTAAGCCTGCTTTTGCCGTATCTTATGCCAAAGCCATTTTCCCAGGAATACAAGTTATAAAAATCATATGCCTCGCCCAATGAATCAAATGCCATCCCAATTGTTGGCTCAACTACATGATCCCCAAGCTTCTCAGCATATTCCCTGATTGTTTGCTCTAGTGCCCCAACTCTTTCAGGACATGACACTCTATCCAACGGCTGATTCCCAACTCTTACCCTGTAGGCATTGCAGTTTGTTCATATGAGCACAACAACAAAAGTATCATCGGGGATGACGCAAACTAAATTCACCAACTAAACATCCTAATCGTCTAAACACAGCAATACATGCAACAAACCGGAAACGATTTTTCATGTCTGCTTACTGAAAAATACTGTCGAATCTTTTTCATTTCAGATAACAAGATACTTTCAGGCATGGGGCACGCACAGTTCTGAAAATGAAATGCCTTTTTGTCCATCCTGGAGCCAGCATTGTCGCCTTCACCAATTTCTCCCATTGCAGCATCTTTCTGCTCCTCATCCTCGATTGCATCGGCGTTGTCACCTTCACTCTCGCTGAAACAGGGCATACCTCCTCCAATCGCGCCAACACTTGATTCTTCGCCCAAAAAGTGTCAGGGATTGCCAGTAGAGGTCCTCGCTGCCCCGCATAGGACGGCCCCACGAGATCCGTCGCCGGAGTGCTCTGCAGCGCGCCCGCTCATCTCCAGCAGCGCCGCCGCGCTAGATGCTTCATCTGGAAAGATTGGCAATCTGCTAACAATCAGCGGAGGTGATAACCACTAGCAACTTCAATCTAAGCCTCAGAACGAATAAATCAAAAACTTACTTGTCGACAGGAGAAACTGGGAAATCCATTGCCAAACGGCTCCGCCGGCACCGCCGCCGCAGATGCAGCAACCCACCCCTCTGTTTTTTCGATCCCCAACCCCACTCCAGGGGCAAACCCTTTGTGGTCGAGCTGCCCCGTCCATGTGTACCAAGACCGCCAGGTGGGTCCAGCTCAGTACAGATGCCAACGTCGTCAGCGTCGCCTCAAACGGCCTCGGCTGCAGTCCGTTAACGGCCGCTGGACGCCTGCAAACGACCGTCCATCTGACAACCCACGTACACGTACCTTATGCCAATAGATCGGGAGTTCCGCCGCCGCAAGCCTCTGTAGCCATCAAAAACCAATCGGAACCCTGTTCCGGAACCCTGCCGGAGGGGGGAACCCTCACCGGTGGCCATCTTCATCATCCCGGCGCTCTCCATGACGAGGATGGAGTAGTTCACCCTCGGGGATGAGGGTATGTACCAGTAGCTATGTGTTTGATCTCTCTCTTTCTCGTGTTCTTGAGGTGGTACGATCTTGATGTATCGCGAGCTTTGCTATTATAGTTGGATCTTATGATGTTTCTCCCCCTCTACTCTCTTGTAATGGATTGAGTTTTCCCTTTGAAGTTATTTTATCGGATTGAGTCTTTAAGGATTTGAGAACACTTGATGTATGTCTTGCATGTGTGTATCTGTGGTGACAATGGGATATCACGTGATTCACTTGATGTATGTTTTGGTGATCAACTTGCGGGTTCCGCTCGTGAACTTATGCATAGGGGTTGGCACATGTTTTCGTCTTGATTCTCCGGTAGAAACTTTGGGGCACTCTTTGAAGTTCTATGTGTTGGTTGAATAGATGAATCTGAGATTGTTTGATGCATATCGTATAATCATACCCACAGATACTTGAGGTGACATTGGAGTATCTAGGTGACATTAGGGTTTTGGTTGATTTGTATCTTAAGGTGTTATTCTAGTACAAACTCTATGATAGATCGAACGGAAAGAATAGCTTCATGTCATTTTACTACGGACTCTTGAATAGATCGATCAGAAAGGATAACTTTGAGGTGGTTTCGTACCCTACAATAATCTCTTCGTTTGTTCTCCGCTATTAGTGACTTTGGAGTGACTCTTTGTTGCATGTTGAGGGATAGTTATATGATCCAGTTATGTTATTATTGTTGAGAGAACTTGCACTAGTAAAAGTATGAACCCTAGGCCTTGTTTCCTAGCATTGCAATACCGTTTATGCTCACTTTTATCATTAGTTACCTTACTGTTTTTATATTTTCATATTACAAAAACCTATATCTACCATCCATATTACACTTGTATCACCATCTCTTCGCCGAACTAGTACACCTGTACAATTTACCATCGTATTGGGTGTGTTGGAGACACAAGAGACTCTTTGTTATTTGGTTGCAGGGTTGCTTGAGAGAGACCATCTTCATCCTACGCCTCCCACAGATTGATAAACCTTAGGTCATCCACTTGAGGGAAATTTGCTACTGTCCTACAAACCTCTGCACTTGGAGGCCCAACAACGTCTACAAGAAGAAGGTTGTGTAGTAGACATCAGGGCACTAATGCATAAATCTTTTGGTATTGCCCTTATTATTTAGTCTAGAGCTATGCAATGACAACCATGGCTTTAGTGTTCAGGTGAGTTCCATTTATAGAGTGAAGAACCCTTGGCATCTTATCTAAATTCTTTGATCCTAGATATTATGTATACCCAGTTAAGTACCTTATACCAGTACCTTAATTAGCCTCTGCTACCTCTTGAGCATGCGGTGGTTTTTCCTTGAAGAGGAAAGGGTGATGCAGCAAAGTAGCGTAAGTATTTCCCTCAGTTTTTGAGAACCAATGTATCAATCCAGTAGGAAAGGGTGATGCAGCAATGTACCTTAACTATTCTCAATCAAAGTAGACAAAGGCATATCATTGGGATCAGAAGAAACACTCTTATTAGCAAACAATTTCATAAGTTCATCCATCTTTCCACTCAAAACATTAATCTCTTTAATTGCATGCACCTTTTTACTAGTAGAAATTTCAGTGTGCCATTGAGAATAATTAACCATAATATTATCTAGGAGTTTAGTAGCTTCTCCTAAAGTGATTTCCATAAAAGTGCCTCCCGCAGCCGAATCTAAAAGATTTCTAGAAGCAAAATTTAATCCGGCATAAATTTTTTGTATAATCATCCATAGTTCAAACCACGTATCATTAATTTCATCCTCTCCCAAGATTGTGAAACATGTTCATGATCAAGTTGCTTAAAATTCATAATATCGTTTCTAAGAGAGATGATCTTAGCGGGAGGAAAATACTTAGATATAAAAGCATCTTTGCACTTATTCCATGAATCGATACTATTTTTAGGCAAAGACGAAAACCAAGTTTTAGCACGATCTCTAAGCGAAAACGGAAATAGCTTCAATTTAACAATATCATTATCCACATCTTTCTTCTTTTGCATATCACACAAATCAACAAAGTTGTTTAGATGGGTAGCGGCATCTTCACTAGGAAGGCCGGCGAATTGATCTTTCATGACAAGATTCAACAAAGTAGCATTAATTTCACAAGATTCAGCATCGGTAAGAGGAGCAATCGGAGTGCTGAGAAAATCATTGTTGTTGGTATTGGCAAAGTCACACAATTTAGTATTATCTTGAGCCATCATGACAAGCAAGCAATCCAACACACAAGCAAATAAGAAGCAAGCGAAAAAGAGGCGAACGGAAAGAGAGGGTGAATAAAACGGCAAGGATGAAGTGGGGGGAGGAAAACGAGAGGCAAATGGCAAATAATGTAATGCGAGGGATGAGAGTTTGTGATGCGTACTTGGTATGTCTTGACTTGTGCGTAGACTCCCTGGCAACGGCGCCAGAAATCCTTCTTGCTACCTCTTGAGCATGCGTTGGTTTTCCCTTGAATAGGAAAGGGTGATGCAGCAAAGTAGCGTAAGTATTTCCCTCAGTTTTTGAGAACCAAGGTATCAATCCAGTAGGAAGCAACACGCAAGTCCCTCGTACCTACACAAACAAATAGGAACCTTGCAACCAACGCAATAAAGGGGTTGTCAATCCCTTCACGGCCACTTGCAAAAGTGAGATCTGATAGAGATGATAATATTTTTGGTATTTTTATGATAAAGATTGAAAGTAAAGATTGCAAAGTAAAAATAGATTGGAAACTTATATGATGGAAAATAGACCCGGGGGCCATAGGTTTCACTAGTGGCTTCTCTCAAGATAGCATAAGTATTACGGTGGGTGAACAAATTAGTGTCGAGTAATTGATAGAAAAGTGCATAATTATGAGAATATCTAGGCATGATCATGTATATAGGCATCACGTCCGTGACAAGTAGACCGACTCCTGCCTGCATCTACCACTATTACTCCACACATCGACCGCTATCCAGCATGCATCTTGAGTATTAAGTTCATAAGAACAGAGTAACGCATTAGGCAAGATGACATGATGTAGAGGGATAAACTCAAGCAATATGATATAAACCCCATCTTTTTATCCTCGATGGCAACAATACAATACGTGTCGTTTCCCCTACTGTCACTGGGATCGAGCAACGCAAGATTGAACCCAAAGCTAAACACTTCTCCCATTGCAAGAAAGATCAATCTAGTAGGCCAAACCAAACTGATAATTCGAAGAGACTTGCAAAGATAACAAATCATACATAAAAGAATTTAGAGAAGATTCAAATATTGTTCATAGATAATCTTGATCATAAACCCACAATTCATCGGATCTCGATAAACACACCGCAAAAAAGTTACATCGAATAGATCTCCAAGAAGATCGAGGAGAACTTTGTATTGAGATCCAAAGAGAGAGAAGAAGCCATCTAGCTAATAACTATGGACCCGAAGGTCTGTGGTAAACTACTCACACATCATCGGAGAGGCTATGGTGTTGATGTAGAAGCCCTCCATGATCGATTCCCCCTCCGGCGGAGCGCCGGAAAAGGCCCCAAGATGGGATCTCACGGGTATAGAAGGTTGCGGCGGTGGAAATAGGGTTTCGTGGTGCTCCTGGTTGGTTTCGGGGTACATGGGTATATATAGAAGGAAGAAGTAGGTCGGTGGAGCTGCGAGGGGCCCACGAGGGTGGGGGCGCGCCTCCCTGCCTCGTGGCCTCCTCATTGATTTCTTGACGTCCACTCCAAGTCCTCTGGACCACGTTTGTTCCAAAAATCACGCTCCCGAAGGTTTCATTCCGTTTGGACTCCGTTTGATATTCCTTTTCTACAAAACACTGAAATAGGCAAAAAACCAGCAATTTGCACTGGGCCTTGGGTTAATAGGTTAGTCCCAAAAATAATATAAAAGTGTATAGTAAAGCCCATTAAACATCAAAAACAGAATATATAATAGCATGGAACAATAAAAAATTATATATACGTTGGAGACGTATCAGCCTCTTCTGACTATTGATTGTTTGAACTGTTGTAGTAGGACTCAGACTTTCAATGTTATTAAGCTTGTGGACATGTTTTTATTTTAGATTGTACAGTATTGGGTTCTTTTGGCTTCTGGTTGCTGCTGCACAAAAAGTACACTAAACTCAGATGATGCATAAAAAAACTGTAGACCTAACATAGTTTTAGTATTCTGATTTTTTTTGTGATGCCCTTATGTTAAAATGCTTATTCGTTCTCCAAGTAGGCCAACGACGGCTGCTAGCAATGATACATACATATCAACAATTCCAAGGAAGTGCATATGTCAGGATGCATAGCATAATATATATGTTCATTGGAAAATACTCTTCAACATCTGAAACATCTAAAGGCGATCACTCAACTATGTATTATATACAATATACCCCGCTCGATGGTTGGAGCAGTCCCAGCCACTAATTAGTACTCCAACGTTGCATCACTCATCTAAGTATCAACACTACTCTTGAGACTTGCCTATTAACATAGTAGTGCTAGGTCCTCGTTGTTCATTCTTACTCTCTGTTTTACAAGTCTTTGGTTTCTCTTTATTCACATTTCGTTTTCTATTTTCATTATCACTATGTATTAATTCGGTATCTTGGTTTATCTTTGTTTAGTCTCCACCCTCTTTCTCCCATACTCCCTCTGTCCGAAAAAGCTTGTTTCTCAAATGGATGTATCTAGCACTATTCTAGCATCAAATTAGTGCTAGATACATCCATTTGAGAAACAAGCCTGGGACAAACTTTTTCGGATGGAGGGAGTACCTCTTTTTTCATTTGTATGTCTAAGGTAAGAATGAGAGGCTAGATAAACAAACAGGAAAATGCTCACTTCATTCAGGGGATGCATTCTGTCATTGTCCATCAACAAGTTCAACTCCGACGATGGTTCACTGATGTGGGCCAATGCACCACATCAACAACGTCAATGGCCTGACAGGCTATTTTCCAACTAGGCCTGTTGTAAATGACGAAACCATGAGGATGTAATTAGTAATGTTGCTCCTGGTATAGTTATTTAGTGAAGTTATAAGCTTCTCCTTTTGGAGTTTACTTCTACGAGTGATCAGTCCCTGCATCTTGTTCTATTTTTCAGAAAACGAAGATGTACTTTGCCATGCCACTACTCTCGACAAAATAGTAGATCATGGTGCCCCTTGTGCTACAGTGGAATTGAATCACAAAAATTATACAGATTCATCAAACACCGAAGGAGGTTAGTTTTTACCTGAGCAGCAACGGCGACCGCCGTGGGTTTGCTGGAGCCTCCCTTGCCGTGGAAAGTAACTAGCTTCAGGGAGTGCCAGGCTGCCACACAGCCAGAACAAATGCCACCTTCGGCAGGGAGCGACAACAACAACTATGAGGATTTGGCTCGCCGATACGAGTGGCAGTGGCGCCATCTGCCGATTCCGCAGCTTCAAGCTATAGCGGGAGCTGCCGAACCGCCGAGATGCAGTTGGAGCTACCGGACCACCAGATGCAGTTGGAGCTGCTGCGCCTCCGAGCTGCCGAACCACCGAGATGCAGTTGGAGCCGCAGCGCCTCTAAGCTGCAGCCAGAGCCACTCCCCCGCCAAGCTGCAGCATGATCCGCCGCGAAGAAGGAGCCCAGCGTGAGCCGCCTCTAGCAGGTGCTTTCTCGAGTACAGTGGGGAGAGGAAGAGGATGAACTGGTCGATGGAAAAGGACAACAATCCACCACATGGTTATCTCTGGCGTTATATGTCATATGTGCAACCCGTGTATATAGGTGTCCAGACTCCAGAGTGTGTGGCTCTTGTCACAATGGCACGGTTGTAATATTATCTTTGATGCTAACTTGTACTTTATGTAATTGGTATAATCTGTATTGTTTTGTCAGATTTATTCCCACTTATCTTAATATAAGAGAATCTACAACCATAAGTATCAAAATCCTTTCCCAAACGTGCGGATGTCTCCAGATGTGTCTGCAGATAGTGAACAAACAGAAAAATGTTCCGCAATCTAATATCTCATTTGCAAATCATCAAATCCATACGATTACATGTAACATAAAACTATTCTAAATTTCCACCGGTGACCGTCCTTAATGTTTCAGTA
Source organism: Triticum aestivum (assembly GCF_018294505.1). NCBI lineage: Eukaryota > Viridiplantae > Streptophyta > Magnoliopsida > Poales > Poaceae > Triticum > Triticum aestivum. Next base: position 30,151,480 of record NC_057796.1, on the reverse strand, counting down.
GTGTCCATGTCCGACGGTTGGTTGTGCCCCTCGAAGTGGAAGTGCGGTAAATGGCGAGGTAGAGTAGGACATGGGACACACAACAACTCATGGGACTTGAGGCGTTGATGTATCCATGAACTACTCTTGTCAAAGCATGGAGTCTGCATGTTGCCGATGGACGTGAGATCGACGATGGTTCCACCGTGGTGTCCCGCGCCCGCTGCCTCGCATGGTGGGCACGCAGCGCCATATTTGCATCGGATGTGAGACATATGTGCACCTTGGGCCATGAAGAACAACAGCTATGAAGATTTGCCTCGAAGAAATCGTTCTAAACATCCCGTGATACATTTGTCTAATGTAGCTCTGCCTATCTACATGCCTTGCTCATAACATTGTAAATGATAGTTCGTACGCTTCTTAAAAACATGTACCATCAGCAACCATCTATCTATTATCAATCAGTACTTATTTTCATATGTTTTCTTATGTGTCTACATATTTTTGATGTACATTCTTTTAATAATTGGCTTGCTCTCGGCCTTTGCGCCATGGGCGCAGCGGGTCATCTAGTTTTAGTTAAAAAAAACCTAGTAATCAACCAGTGCGATTGCATGCATGGGCTAGTGACTAACAACTCAACACGTAAACAATGAACTATTCATGGTATTGTGAACATTCCAGGGAGATCACTAAGGTTCGGTTCCTTTGGGTAGCTTCCGCGCCTAGACCGGGCCGAGACTGAGGACTCTGTGTTTAGAATAAATTTAAGGCACGTAGTTAATTATTTAAGGATTAAGCAATCACACGAGCATGACACTGAGATTTATTAATAAGATTCATCAATATGGCTACATCCTCGGGGTCTGACTACGGGCGCTCCTTCCATGACACCGTCATAATACCGCACCTCGGCTATCCGGGCGCCGGCACGCGCCGCCAGCTCCCCCGTGTGCCTGTGCTATTACGTTGGCATAGATTACATCGTGTGTCTACTCCCACTATATATGAGAGGCCTAAGATACAAGTGTCCTAATTGGACACGACTTCGTACCCTGTAAACACAATACAACTCAGAATCGAACTATAACCTACCTTGTATATAATATTCGACACAACTCTAACAAACTTCACCTTGCCGAATATTCTCCACCACCTTGAATTCGTCCATGTGTCAAATATTCATGTACATTGGACTGAGTTTATTCCATGAGTACCGTTGCTACTCCAAAGACTCCATGTGACTTCACCTGCAACCTGTAGTCCATCCTTTTCTTGACCACAGTCAACGCTCGAGCGAAATTAATTTCCCCTTGCTCTAGTTTGTGTTCCCAACTTTCATAGTATCCGTCCAACACCATCACACACCATTCACTGACCTGCGTGAAAGTGAACAACTCACATATTACGTGTCATACATAAGAGTTACCTGAAATCAACACCACTGCTCCTTTCTTGATTGCCCGTCTGAAACTAGAAGAAATTTCACCATTGCTTGTAGTCATCCCGAATCAAATTCGCAGTTGTCTCACCACATGTATGACCACCAGAGCCCTGGCCCGTCTCCATGCCCCATGCATACCGCACGCCTCGCCGCTATTACCGCGTCAAGCCACTGCTGTTCCGATCGAGTCTCAAGGGTCGCGAACCAACATCACTCAACCCTCACTGCAGAGTACCACCGATCATCACCGACCAATGACGAGTTTCACGTTTCCATCAGACCACTGGCTCCAGTCCGAATTACGCATCACTTGCTCTCCCCCGCCTGAATAGGCTTCGACTCCGTCGACTTACGCTGTAGCCCCTCAATCAGCACCGAGTGAAGTCTTTATTATACTTCAGCTCCACCTTCAACATCACTCCATGGTAGACGATCAGTCCACCCTCACGCCCCATCGACTTCAAACTCTCAAGTGCACCATCTTGAGTCAACCCCACGCCATTGTCTTGTCGAAGCCACACAAGCCCTTGGACATGTGTCACGTGTTTCCACACCCCAGAAGTCGGTCACCATCACACTTTTACGTCGATGTCGCTGATTCCACCATCATCTTCTGGACCAACCGACTCGCGTCGATCCGTCAGACTGTCCAGTCCAACCCAGCTGAACATATCCGACTGCAATCATGCTCCATCCTACATCACAACTGCTTGCACATCTGTTCATGTCTTGGACGCCCTGTGTTTGCATGATCCTGTATGACGCGCTCCAGGCTCCCAAATCCTCAACCCTGACTGACATCCATACACAAATTGTGTACCAAACAAAGGAGACCAAAATAAAACCCCTTGTAGCCTTCCTGTGTGCACGTACCAAAGGAGATCAATGACAAGCTAGCTAGTCAAACTCCAATCCGTCACAGGTAGCTTCTGGGCTTGTATTTCTTTCCTTTTTTAGATAACATCACGCCTGATCCTTGGTCCTTGCGCCAATATTTTTGTCCAAACAAATCTCATGCTCAGCTCCAAGCTCCACCCATGCGGGCTGCTGACAACGGTCTGGATCTCGTCCAGCCGTGCGCCCCGCCAGGGCTTGGTTCGGCCAGCACAACCCATCACGGTGGTCTGCACGCGCACCGCTCCACCTGGTGTATTCCTTGGCGTCCATGTTCGCTGCCGCCTCCGTGGGTTGCTAATAGTGTTGATTACATCTTGTAGTTGATGCTAGTTGGTTTATTTGGTGGAAGATTATATGTTTAGATCCTTAATGATATTCAACACCCCTCTGATCTTGAACATGAATATGATTTGTGAGTAGTTACTTTTATTCTTAAGGACATGTGAGAAGTCTTGTCATAAGTAATCATGTGAATTTGGTATATGTTCATGAGAAGTCTTGTCAGAAGTATAGTACCTCAGGATGCTGAAGTAGCTGATATTGCTACAGTACTTGAAACGCTTACAGTGCCTCGCACCCTGCTAGTGTACTGCACAAATGGGCCAGCCCAATTGGGGCAGCTCTGTGCGCCAAGAAGGAAAACTGACGCAACAGGCGCCGGTTAGGAGGTCCCGCTCGCAATGAGGGAGCTCCTATTCCATGCTCGATGCATGGAACCACCCCAAAAGTGTGCACACCTTGCGCAGGCTTTTTTGCCGAGAGAAACCATTCTATTTGTTTCTGAAAAAACCAAATGATGTTGTTTGGTTAAAAAACAGGTTTTTGACATATTTTAAATGACCATGAATTCAAACAATGGTCATAAAGTGCACAAGTGTTCATGAATTTTAAAAATATTTAGCATTTACAAAAATCATGATTTTTTTTAAATCACTAATTTTGAATGTACATAAATTCAAACAATGTTCAAGATTTCAAAATATTCAGAAATTTTAAAAATTCAAAAAGGAGCTAGGTCAGAATAAGGAAAATGAAGAAACGAGAGGAAAACCACACCTGTAGAAAACCTACTCTCAAAGCTGCGCTTCAAGGCCAAGAAATATAAATGGGCCGAGGGCCGAAGGAGGCCGTGGTATTCGCTCTGTGGGCTTATCCAAAATACGCTATACATTTTTTGTTGCTAAATGCTTGTCTCACTCCCCACCGTGTGATTATGATCAAACGGCCGCTAGCTTCCCTCCTTGGACACATTGAGCACGTACGCTGGGCCGGTCCGGTCCATCCCCGAGCCGGAGGAAGCTTCCAGAATCTTCGGCGCGAGCAAGCGAGCGACAGACATGGTGGTGCTGCACGTGAAATCGTCGACCTCCTCCTCGTCCCCGTCCCCATCCCCATCGGAGGTAGAGGAGGAGATGGAGTTCCTGTACGAGTGCGCCGCCACCGCCGCCGTCGCGGACGTGGCGGCCGCGCTCGCGGGCACCGCCGGGCTCCAGGCCCGCGTCCTCTCCCTCTGCCGCCGCCTCCGAGGCGAGTGATAAAACTTCCCGGCGCCGCGTCGCGCTAGCCGCTGCCATGGATGAGCGGATCGAATTCAGACTGACGCGCTGATGTTTTTGTTGCGGTTGCAGAGAGGTGCCCGAGCGGCGAGCTGGAGAGGGCTCTGTCGGAGGCCGAAGCCTACGCCTCCAAGGTAAAGTTTCTCGATTCGTTTCACTGGTTGCTCAACTCAGATGCCTGGATTTGTTTGTGGGATTGAATTCGGAGTATGATGTTCTGTAGCTTTGAGGCTTCAGGTGTGGATCGATGTCGATAGCTAGTATACAGTTGATTGAGCGCATCAGGCTTAGAACTGAGCTCCATGGAGGGGGGAATTGTAGACATGTGTGTGATTTTGTTACTTGTACTACCCCTGCCTACTGGTGTGATGAACTTATGCTGCTGCTACATCATTCATGTACATTGTACTGAATGTACTGAACAGGATTATAAGCTGAGGTTGCACCAGCCAATAAGAATTAATGAGTTCCTTTATTTTTTGTAATTTTTATGTTGACACCGAAACATGGTTTGTTTGAACGGAGCTTAGTGTCTGGGAAGTGTCATGTGTGTATACTTGCGAATGAACCGGTGTCGCTACTGTCTATGGCGCTTTGGCATGCAGTTTAAAGGGCTTGCAGACATTTGTTACATTAACAAGCGAAACCATTGTTTCTTTTTGTCTGAATAACAATCATTTCAGAACTTTTATTTAGCATTCAAGAAAATGTAGATGATGAAAAGCTAGCTTCTGCTATGTCACAGACCATCGACAGTTGCTACATAAAGGCCGCTGGTTTGGCCTGCAGTTTCTTAGCGTGTTTCTGCGTTTGCTTATTTGGTAGCCAGAACTTTCGTGTTTTAGAAGTCTTGTACATTGGTTTGACTTCCCTCTCAGCTACATCATGTAATAATTGTTTCTGAACATGCCCATGCAATTTATTTGCTTGGTTCTTGGTCAGTATTTCCAGATTCGGAAATGAAAGCTAAATTAGCCCTTGCCTTATTATCAATCAATCAAAATTCTTTAAGAGTTGATATATCACGATAGTCCTTGCTGGAATGTTTCGGTTGAAGAGTTGAGATCTATCCGAATCTTATTGCAGGTACAAGTACGTCATAACAAATTCGTGTCCCCTCATGCTCTAAGGGAACATATCAAGAATATTGAAAAGACAGCTGCTAATGCTCTACCAGACACTTCGGAGGCCTTGTGTCCGCAACATCCAAAATCAGGTAACTCGAATGAGTTTAGATACCAGAGATGCAAATTTGCGAAAACTGTAATGTAGATACAGTATTCCTGGAGAAAGACTGAATTCCACAATAGGTAGGTTATTCTGTATATTTCCTGGTTTCTGTGAGCTATCTGAATGTCTTAAAAGTGTATCAACCTCTATTCAACTTGACAAAGTTTCCTTTAGAGTTTAAATTTATTTCTCCATTTTCTCTGGAACGCGGGATATCCTCTTCTTAGTATTTAATTCGTTCTTGTAAACAATATCCAGATGAAAAGCGTGACAGCATACAACTTTGGTGGGCTGGAAAAGAGCTAGCTATGCATAAGAAGCTATCTGACTATATTGGTGTTAATGACAAAACAAAGGTAACAAACAACTGTATTCCATGACATTTGCTTCAGTTTGTGATTGATTTTTTACTAACATTGTATTAATCTATGCAGATTGTCATCAGGCTAAGCCTCCCAACGAGCCTTTAGTGTTGTCCTGTCCGTCATTGATATTTCCTAGTACTCCCTCTGTATCAAAATACATAACGTTTTGGATACTCCCTTTGTATCAAAAAAGAGTATCAAAAAACGTCTTATATTATGATAGAGGGAGTAGTGAATTTTTCTTTTGAGTAGTATATGCATTTATGCAAATTAGGCACATGTAAGTTGTTTTTCATTTTCGTGAGAAAACAAACAGGCACCATCTTCAGCTTCATGTACCAATGGACAACATGTATCAACAGGTTAAAACAATCACAGTATAATCACTGAATGTTTCATTGTACAATGTTCAAGGTATTTCGGGGCATCAAGCTGTGAGTGAGTAATACATTTGATCATGATTCAACTCTGTGTGTGCAATAAGACTAGCTAAGAGAGAAAATTACATTTCCTGCTAAATGATCATCACTCGTATGATCTTTTGAAGCTGGGAGTATGCAATCTGGTGGTAGACAAACTCATTGTGCAAATTGCTTGTTATTCAGAATGGTGCCCTGATTATATTTTCTCGTGTCCAGAGAAGTAGTCCAACTTATCTAGCATTGCAGCAGCTGCCTACATGATCGCCCCCCCTGAACATGCCTGCACCATTTATCTTCGATCTGGTTCAACTTTTGCTGTTGTATTTAGCTTGCTTGTCCTCACATGGATGTCTCTTGAGTTCCAATGAACAAACACACTCTGAGCAGCAAAAAGTGAAGCATTTTTTTGGGTATCTAGGTTTCTTATCACTGAGCAGATAGACTATGTACCACATTGCAGGAAGGCTACGGGATCTTAAGCAGGTGCTTTTTATCCCTTTCTTAGTTCTTGATTTTACATTTGAGTAAATTTTGCTTACCATTAGTGCCATATATCATAGGAAACATTTGTGTTTCTGTCAAAGGCGAAACCAAAACGTGTGGTACTCCTATAATTATTGGCAAAACACACTCAAGGTTCTGTGAAATCTGTTCTGGATTGAGAAACCAGAGAGTATGTGCATTGCTGCAATCATGGAGCTGTCCATCGTGAGATTATACACGTGACATATGGCCGGTGCCTTGTCTGAATGCAACTCTTGGCGTTTGCAGACGGAGTTCAGGATTCAGCAACCGGCCAAGGAACATATCAAGAATATTGAAAAAACAGCTGCTAGTGCTCTACAAGAGACTTAAGAGGCCTTGTGTCCACAACATCCAAAATCAGGTAACAAGAGTGAGTTTAGGTACCAGAGATGCAAATTTGCGAAAACTGTAATGTAGATACAGTTGTCCTGGAGAAAGACTCCACAATATATAGGTTATTTTGTATATTTCCTGGTTTCACTGAGCTATCTGAATCTCTTAAAAGCATATCAACCTTTATTCCTCCACTAGAGTTTTAATTTATTTCTCCATTTTCTTTGGAACACGGGATATCCTCTGCTTACTACTCAATTCGTTCTTGTGAACAATATCCAGATGAAAAGCTTGACAGCATACAACTTTGGTGGGCTGGAAAAGAGCTTGCTATGGATAAGAAGCTATCCGACCATATTTGTGTGAATGACAAAACAAAGGTAACACACAGCTGTAGTGCATGACATTTGCTTCAGTTTGTGATTGATATTTTTCTTCTAACATTGTATTAATCTATGCAGATTGTCATCAGGCTAAGCCTCCCAATGAGCCCTTAGTGTGGTCCTGTATTGCATAGTAGTGATTTTTTTGGCAATTTATGCAAATTATGCGCATGTACGATATTTTTCATTTTCATGAGAAATCAGGCAAGCATCCTCTCAGCTGTATGTACCAATTGACTACCTGTATCAACAGCTTAAAACCATGAATGTATAATTATTTAGTGATTCCAATAGTACAATATTCAAGTTATTTGTGGGCATCAAGTTGTGACTGCGACACTGAGCATGATTCAACTCTGTATATGCAATAAGACTAGCTGAGAGAGAAGATCGCGTTTCCAGCTAAATGATCATCACTTGTATGATTTTTTTTTCAAGCTGAGAGTATGGAATTAGATGGTAAACTCATATCTGCAAATTGCTTGCTATTCAGAATGGTGCCATGATTAGATTTTGTCTGCGTCCAGAAAAAGTAGTACAACTTATCTACCATTGCAGCAGCTGCCTACAGGAGGGGGGATCCCTGAACATGCCTGCATTATTTATCTTCAATCTAGTTCAACTTTTGCTCTTGTATTTAGCTTGCTTGTGCTCATGTGCATGTCTCTTGAGTTCCATTGAACAATCACGCTCTGAGCAGGAAAAAGTGAAGCATTTTTGGGCATCTAGGTTTCTTATCAGTGATAGACTATGTACCATATCCCAGGAATGTTGCAGGCATCCTAAGCAGGTGCTTTTGATCCCTTTCGTAGTTCATGATAGCATATTTGAGTGCATTTTGCTTAATATTTGTTACATGTGTTATTGAAAATATGTGTGTTTTTGTCGAAGGGGAAACATAACGTGTCTTACTCCCATGGTTTATTTATTTCAAAATATCTATGGTTCTGTGGAATCAATTCTGGATCTGGAAACCAGAGAGTATGTGCATTGCTGCAATCATGGAGCTGTCCATTGTGAAATTGTACACGTGACATATGGCCGGTGCCTGTCTGAATGCAACCAGAGGAGTCAGGAATCAGGCAATGTTACTCATTGGAAACCAGCACTGTTCAGCAACCGGCCAAAGGTATGGTTTTGCCATGTCTCTCTGACTCTCCCACTAAGGTTAACCTCTACTTGTGCGAGGAAAAATATTAACCTGTAGTGCTGATGTTGGAATTCAACAGGTGTGGGGAAGATGACGCCTCTCTGTCCACAGGTATCAATCCTGTTTTGTCTTATCCCCTGTCTTATACCTGTAGAAATTCTTATGGCGATATCTGTCCGAATTTTATTCCAGGTACAGGTACGTCATAACAAATTCGTGTCCCCTCGCGCTCTAAGGGAACGTAATACAGCTGCTAATGCTCTACAAGAGACTTCGGAGGCCTTCTCTGTCTGCAACATCCAAAATCAGGTAACATGGACTAGTTCAGATAACAGAGATGCAAACTGGTGAAAACTGTAAGGTAGATATGGTTGTCCTGGAGAAAGACTGAACTCCACAATAGATAGGTTATTTTTATATTTTCTAGTTTGAGTGAGCTTTCTGAATCTTTTAAAAGCGTATCAACCTTTATTCAACTTGACAAAGTTTCCCTTAGAGTTAAAATTTATTTCTCCATTTTCTTCGGAGCAAAGAATATCCTCTGCTTATCATTCAATTCGTTCTTGTGAACAATATCCAGATGAAAAGTGTGACGGCATACAACTTCGGTGGGCTCGAAAAGAGCTAGCCATGGACAAGAAGCTATCTTGCTATGTTGGTGTTAATGACAAAACAAAGGTAACATGAAGCTGTAGTGCAAGACATTTGCTTCACTTCGTGATTGGTTTTTTACTATTTTGTTTTCCTTTATGCAGATTGTTGTGAGGCTAAACCTTCACATGAGCCTTTACTGTGGTCCTGTCCATTGTTGATATTCTATAGTAGCGAATTTTATTTCAGTATACATGTTTTTGCAAATTATCTGCATGCAAGGTGTTTTCCATTTTTCATGTGAAAGCAAGCAAGCATCATCCTCAGCTTTATGTACCAATCGACAACATGTATCAACAGATTAAAGCTATGAATGTATAATCATTTGGTGCTTCCTAGTGTACTGTTCAAGGTATTTGTGAGTGAGAAACTCGAGCATGATGCAACTCTGTATGTGCATTAAGACTAGCTAGACACACTCATACTCCCTCTGTTCCAAAATAGATGACTCAACTTTGTACTAACTTTAGTACAAAGTTGGATCATCTATTTTGGAACGGAGGGAGTATTTGAAAATTGCTTGTTATACAGAATGGTGCCCTGATTAGATTTTGTCGTGTCCAGAGAAGTAGTCCAACTTATCTAGCATTGCAGCAGCTGCCTACATGATGGCCCCCCCTGAACCTGCCTGCACCGTTTATCTTCAACCTGGTTCAACTTTTGCCGTTGTATTTAGCTTACTTGTCCTCACATGCATGTCTCCAGAGCTCCCAATGAACAAACACACTCTGAGCAGCAAAAAAGTGCAGCATTTTTGGGTATCTATGTTTCTCATCAGTGAGTAGATAGACTATGTACCACATTGCAGGAAGGCTGCAGGCATCTCAAGCGGACGCTTTTGATTCTCTTCTTAGTTCATGATTTTGTATTTGAGTACATTTTCGCTTTCCGTTTGTGCCGTGTTATAGGAAAACATGTGTGTTTCCCTGTGTCAAGAGGCAAAACCAAACGTGTGGTACTCCTAACAAGTAGTATTGGCAAAAAACACTCGAGGTTCTGTGAAATCTATCCATTCTGGGTTGAGAAACCAGAGGGTATGTGCATTGCTGTAATCATGGAGCTTCCAGTCGTAAGATTATGCACGTGACATATGGCCGGTGCCTGTCTGAGTGCAGCCCTTGGCGTTTGCACACGGAGGAGTCAGTCAGGAATCAGGCAAAACCTACACTGTTGAGGACTCAGCAACCGGCCAAGGTATGGCTTTGGCATGTCTCCCTCGCTAAAAGATTAACCTGCAGTAGTACCTGTGTTAGAGAAAAAAGATTAATCTGTGATAGTAGTACAGTACTGATGCTTGTTGGAATGCAACAGGTGTGTGGGGGGAAGGAAGGAAGATGGCGCCTCTCTGGCTGTCCACAGGTATTAATCCCGTTTTGTCTCATCCCCTGTCTTCTGCCACCCGTAGAGAAGAAAAAATGCCTGCCTGCCTGCACGTAATATAAAATTACCGCCCTTAGTGTCACATGAAATTAGGTAAGTCTGTTGCATGGGGCATTGAAGCCCGCCTCTGTCCTGTCCTGTCCCGTCCTGCCTTGCGGTTAGTTGCATTTCACTGTGCTGCTAGTCTAGTCTACTACCACTACTGCCATCAGCATGATAAACAAGCATATCTCGGTCCATGGGTTCAGTGAGATGCCCGTATTACATTACGCGTTCTCTCCATAACTTTGACCCCTCAGTCAAACCATCTGCCACCCCTGTCTGTCCTCCCGCTGCAACGCAATGCCATGAAAATAACCAATGTTGTACCAGATGCTAGCCAGCAACCCAACAGTGGCTCCATTGTTCCTCTGCTTCACCTCCATGGTATTTTCACTTTTTTCAGGCTTGCAAATACGCTGGTGGCCAAAAAATAATACTGTACAAGCAGCAGCACTTGGGTCTCTACTGTTTCTGGATGCTGATTCCACGCTTTCTTTGGTTCGTATCTGTACGTGCCCTCGCTCGCTCGCTGGAGCCCAGGAGGAAGGAAGCAAGGAAGCAATCATTCTGCACGACCGGTTAGCCATGGATGGGAAATCTCTCTCCAGCTTTTCCCCTCCGCCCGAGCAACAGAAAGGCGAGGCCTTTTCCCCCAATGGCCACCGGGGGGAAGATTCTCTCTGCCTGCATTAGGGTTTTGTTCCAAGATGCTGCTGCTAAACCCTGAGCTGTGCTGGCTTTAACTGTCACTGAGAGATGGACGGTGAAAGGAGGGGAATCTCCCGTGCGCTTTGTGAGATTTCTCTCACTTCCTCCGGCTCTGGCTCGTGCTCGGCTGGGCGGGCCGGGCCTGTGGTGGTGGTTGTTGTGGTGTGCTTGCATTGCGTGACAATGACACGTCCCGATCAGAAGAAGATGGAGGACAAGCCGTGGTGGAGGGGAGGACTGGGGAACTGGCAATCATCATCACAAGCCAAGGCTGCGAGCCTTTTGGCCACCCTATTGTGTTGTGTGGCTTTGTCAGTGACTCGGCGCCCTATGCAGCATTGCTTGCTAGTACTACCTTCCAACTGTTCCAGGTATCTCCTTCACATAATTATTAATTTCCAGCAAACATATAAAGCTAAGTATCTCCGGTAGGACACAATCACAAAAGTTCAAATGATTTCCTGATTACTACTACTAGTTACAATGGCCACATTCTACTCCCTCCGTTCCTAAATATAAGTCTTTGTAGAGATTCTACTATGAACCACATACGGATGTATATAGATGCAATTTAAGTGTAGGTTCATTTATTTTGCTCCGTATGTAGTCCATCTAGTGGAATCTCTAAAAAGACTTATATTTAGGAACAGAGGGAGTAGTTTTTAATTTACAAGAGAGTACTTGCAGTAGTTTATGTTGGCTATTCCTTTTGGATGTGCAGATAGGACAGTCATCTAACCATCTTCACCTACTCCATTGGCCGGCCATGTGTAGGTTCAAAGAAAAGCAAGCATTTTCCATGGAGTACTAGTGCATCACAAAGTCTTTGTTTTGAAGCCAAGGCAAGGCATGGCGAGATGCAGCGTGGAGCAGAAGTTGGCAAAGGCATGGAGGGGGAGCAAGGTGTGCGAGGTAGGTGAAAGCATGCATGACCCAATTTATAACACCGGATTGGAATGAATATTTTGCACAGGAGAGGGTATGGTCAAGTAGTGTGTACTTTGAGTGGAATCAAATCTGCCACCAAGTCAGTGCCACCCTAGCATAGCACCATTCATCAGGCCCAGCGCCGTACGCTCACCCCTGCCCCCACACACAATAGTTTGTTCACTCAAGGTGGTGTAGCAATGGTGTATATGATGCTTCCCAATCCCAGCAACACTTGTCAAGATCAATGATCAATCAATGGTGGAAGCATTTTTGATCTTTTGGTCACACATCTAGTAGAACAGAGCTTCTGATCCATTCACATGAATGGAGACATGAACAAGAACGATGATAACCAAGGCAAAAATCAAAGAGAAGTTCTTGATTCCTCACAAGTAATTCACAGGCACATTGCTCATCTTCACAAACATTTCCCCCCAAAAGCAGAAAGAAAGAAGGGAAAAAAGAAAAGGAAACATCCAAGCCTCATCCCCTGCACATCTCCTGCCTCTCTTGCGAGGACTCGTTGGCGGCGGCGGCGGCGACGGCGGAGGTGGAGATCCTGGGGGTGTTGGCCACGGAGTAGAACACCACGCCGCTGGCGCTCTTCCTCCCCTGCTGCAGCAGCTGCTGGTGAGACCGCTTGCAGTGGGCAATGGCGCCCTGGATGGCCCCCTCCTCCGACCCGGCGCTGCTGCTCCGCTTCAGCACCGGCATCGTCGCCGCCCTCGGCCGGAGGAAGAACCTCTCCCCGTTGCCGCAGGACGGCGTCGACGAGGAGGAGGACGAGGCGGACGAGGAGCAGAGCGGCGAGGTCCCCGGCGTCGCCGCCGCCTTCGTCGCCACCACCAGGCGCACCCGCCGGATGATGCCGGAGAATGACCTGCGGTGGCTGCAGAGCTCGCCTTGGTCCAGCAGGCCCGCTCGCTCCCTCCCGCAGCCGCCATTGACGATGCCGAGGTCCCCTGCCTTGGCGAGGAAGAGGGACTTGATGTACTCCCTCGACGTCCACCGCTTCATCAGCTTCAGCCTCTTGGACCAAGAATACCTCTTGGCGCCCACCTTGCCGTCGCCGCCGTCCTCCACCTCCGCGCTCACACTAGGCGGCGCCGCCTCCGCCGCCGCCGGCTTGATCTCCGGCACGTTCACCTGCTGCTCCTGCAGCAGCTTCTGCACGAGCTGCAGCCGTGGCGGCAGGTGGAGCGGCAGGAGCTTGCCCCTGTAGAACAGCTCGTCCGCAGGCGACGCGTAGGCAGCCTCCTCCCTGCGCCTGGACACACCAGCACCTCCGCCACCAGCGCTCTGGAACTCGAACTCGAGGAGCGCGCATTTGGGCGAGGAGGGGGAGAGGTCCATGTCGATGTAGTCGTCCTGGACGACCATGGTCGGGGCCCTCGCCATTGCCACTCCTCTATAGAAATGGAATCTTCAACCTTCGGGCGGAGTGGGGAGAGGCCAGACAGACGGTTTATAGGGTTTTGAGGGCCGGAGCTGGAGCTGTGGGAGTCTGTGACGTCGGGGTTGGTTAGGTAGAGGAGGAACGCAGCACCACAAATGCAATGGCAGAGCAGGGAAGAGGGAGGGAGACAGTAATGTAATGGGGTGAAGTTATTGGGGAAGTCATGGGGCTCCGCTGAGGTGGCGCTGGAGGCTCTGTCTCTCTTTATGTAGAAAATTGGAAATGCCTCTGCCTGCGTCGTCTCGCTCTGCTTGGCTCATTATTTTTGTCGTCTCAACTTTGTGAGTATAGTATACTGAACTTAGTTTTCGTAGACTTCTGAGCAACTTCCTAAAATATGCTTGCAATAACATAGCTAGTAGCCTAGTACTAGGGTGTAGTGTAGCTATTTTGATTAACAAAATCAGTAGGGTATTCATTTTTTTAGCTTCGTAATGCACTAGAGTCCGGAGGCTCTGTGCTCATGTTCACTCACCTCACTTGTTGCCTTGTTGGTGTTCAGGCAGTGGAAGCAGTGGCGAGAAATGTTCCGTCTAATGGCAAGTCCCATCCAATTCAATTCGGCCAGCGTACCAAGAAATGTTTCCGACGATCCATCTGCTGCCCTGCCCTGCCCAAAGCCCATGATGATGTGACGGTATGATAGGCGCAGCAAGCAAAGGGAGGACGCGGTAGCGTCCGGTGATAGGTAAAAAAGCGGTCAAAAGACGCCCAGGACTGGGCAGTTTTTAAGACGGCACGCCGGAGTAGATGAGGATGAGGAGCACCAGCACCCGCTGGACGGTGAGCTTTTCTTTTCTACTACGTACTACTACAAAGCTCTCTCCCTCTAGCTGCAGCGCACTGCGCACCGCATCATGGCCTCGCCGTTTTTATTCTACCGTCTTTACTAATGGGCCTTCATTGTTCTCGTTGTACCTCTGGGATGATTGGCTCTTTGCAAGCTTTTTAATGCAGTAAGTAATTTTGGAGTGGTGTGGCGGAGAAAGTTGCAGGAAGGGGGCAGGGCATTCATGCGGTCACAAGGCTGGGAGGGACAATGCCGCGATGGTGGCTCGGCTCGTTTGACCGGCCTTTGGCCATGGTCCAAAAGAGGGTTGGAGCTTCAACAGTGACCCAGTGAGGAGCTCGTGGACCGAAGGGGGGCCTGGGTATGCGTGCGCTCTGCACGGCTTGTGTGTAGGCAGGCAGGTGAGTGAGCGAGTAAATTGCACAGAGTACGAGGGCATTGGAAGCAGATTGGTACCAAGTTTGGTAATTTTTACATGTCAGTATCAAGTCTGGGGCTAGACGTTACAAAAAGGTTTAAATCGCGTATAAACGCGTATTGACAGTGTATTTGACTGGCAAGGCCCGCCTGTCAGTTGCTGACGTGGCATTTTTTTGCAGAAACCCCCCGCACCTCCTTCGTCCTCACGCGCGACGGCGTCCGATCTGGATCGAGGGGAGGAGCCCCTCGAGCCCGTGCTCCTTCGCCTCCCGTAACCCCCCTCCCCTCGCCCTCTTCCCGTGGCGGCCTCCTACCTCAGCCGGCGCGCGCTCCCGTTAAGCCGTCTTACCTTACCACTGCAAGAGAAGCAGATCACTCGGAGCTCTTCTTCTTCTTCCTCCTGCTGCTGCTGTGGCGCGGCGATGAGGTGAGTGAGCAGAGCTTGCCCGGGAGGGGGATCGATGCCCACGCAGCAGCTCACGACATTCCAGCTGCTCCCGCCCGCTCACGCGCACGGCGACTGGCGACAGTACCAGTACCACCACCACCACCACCACCAGGACCAGCAGCAGCAGCTCGCCTGCGGCGGCGGAGGAGGAGGCCCGTGGGACCCCGCGTCGGTGCTCGACCGCCGGGCCAGCCCCGCCGCGCATCCCACGCTGTCTTCCCCCTCGCCCCTGCCCGCCGGCGTGGCGGCCCTTGCCAAGAACGTCTCCGCGGCCCCGCCGGCGCAGGCATGGCCACTCCCGCCGGGCCCCGGGGCGAACGACGACGACGCCAAGGACGACTGGGTCCACCACCTGCCGCCCCTCGACATGGCCGGCTGGGGCGACCCGCACGCCGCCGCGATGCAGGAGCCGCACCCGCCGCCCTCCTCGCAGGACAGCACCTTCCTCCGCTGGATCATCGGCGGCGGGGACGACGAGGACGACGACTCCGGGGGTGGAGCGCGCGGGGGTGGAGATGGAGGCGGGCGCGGAGGGAGAGGGCGAGGGCGGCGAGGCGGGCGCGGAGCGACACCGTGGGGGGGTTTCTGCAAAAAAATGCCACGTCAGCAGCTGACAGGCGGGCCCTGCCGGTCAGATACACTGTCAATACGCGTTTATACGCGATTTAGACCTTTTTGTAACGTCTAGCCCCAGACTTGGTACTGACATGTAAAAATTACCAAACTTGGTACCAATCTGCTTCCAATGCCCTAATTGTGGTACTTCTGTGCAATTTACTCTGAGTGAGCTGCGTCGCTCCCGCATGAACCATTTGTTTAAGCAGCCCATCATTATTTACTGTTAATGACCATTTGGTCTGATATTATCTTTGACAAAATGAAGTAGCAGGAGAATCATTTTCCTCTTGTTTCATGCTACAATTCGTTTGCAAAATGTTTTTTCAATGGGATAGTATCTTGCCAGGGTAGAATATACCCCTCCGTCCGAAAATCATAAGATGCATTTTGTTTGGTTAAGGCAAAAAAATTAATGCAAACAATGTTTTACTAATACAGTATTGACTGCCTATATTTGTACTCAAAAGAACTTACTGCAAGAAAATATATCTAAATTATGGGTTACATCACAAAAATATACACAAGTGAAATCTTGGGTCAAATTTACGCTCAAGATTAGGAGGCGGGGGAGGGGGGGGGGGGGGCGCTAAACACGGCCATATGAAATCCTTATAATTTGATAAAAAATACTTACATTTGTAGTTGTGTATTGATTGCAAGAGCATCGATAGAGAAATAATTCATCAAAATTTAATCTAACTTAAGCTGAGGTACACTCTACATTTTTTTATGGAGCACTAAGTTAGAGTAAACAAACTATTATTATTCCATTTTAGCGCTTATTCAGTTTGCTGGAATTTTGGAGGATCCCTGCAGAATCATTTTTCCATGGGATTTTCCTATGTTGAGGACTTGTTTAGTTCCCGTTTAGTAGGAACGGAGGTGCTAGATTCCTAAGGATTGACTATATATTTGTCTAATTTCTAAGAACCCTAAGGGTTAGGTGAGACCTTATAGAAATTCTTAAAAATTGAAATGGACATGACATATCAATCCTCTACTTTTCCTATGATTCAAGAATTCTGTAAAACTAAAAGGAATGAGCCCTTAGATGTTGCTGATTTACAAGTTGGTTCTGTAAAATCTAACAAGACATAAAAAAAATGGGTGTAGGCTCTCTCCTCAAGCAAGTTGTTGATTTACAGCCTAAATGGCATAAATCAGCAACTCGTTTTTTTGAGTAAGAGTTGCTCTCTTAAATATACAAGTCTAAATGGCATAAGATTAATATCTATATATTCATATTGGAAAACACTTACTTATAATATTACAAATCATTTACTTATAATTGTATTATGTATACCATAGAAAGTACTTCACCACGGGGAATGTATCGGGTGCTCCCACCCTTGTGGTGCTTCCGGTGTTCCACATATTTTAAAATGTACGTAAAGTTTTGAGAAAAAAATCTAGCGCATTCACACAACATCAATGTACTGCCCCTTCACCACGTTAGATTAAATGTTACTAGTAGATTTGCTAAACCAAATGTTTAATTATTTTTTATCATTGTTTCATTTTATATGTAGCTGATTTACAAGTTGGTTTTGATCGTTTCTTGTCCAGGTCCCATAAGATTTAACAAGGACAAAAAAGAAATCGTGTGTAGGGGCTCGTCCAGCTAGAACGGCGAACTTTACGGGAAAAGACTGACAGGCGTAGCCTAGTTTCATAATAATTGCGCCCATGAGATTGAGATTCCACAAGGATTCGAGATCAATGACAACGCAAGTAATGATATTTTAGCAGCCTGTGCTCCTGCGACCTAGGGAAGATGTATATATATCTCGAATACTTTTCCCTGCCCCTCCTTTTCATTTCAAGCAAAAGGGGTGACTATGCTGTAGCGCCCAAGTAACATATTGATTTGCCCACTTGACCTAGATTCGGTGTGGACTCGTGATCAACTGCAATGCTAAAATAATGTGGACCTGGCTAGAATGTTTGTTCTTCCTTGCAAGGTTGTCTTGTTTGAGTCTCTAGATTTATAAGTTGCTTTAACTACAGATTACCACAGAGACCTTTTGGATTTTGTTGGAATCAGACGGCTAGAATTTATTATATAACTTGTAGTCTAATTTCATTTTTTTACCCTGTATTGATTAAGAATAAGAGAATTACTCGGTTAGTTAACGAAAAACGGGACGAAAATCATTACAACAGGACCACAAAACAAGGCAACGGAGGGATCTGGCTACTAACAAACGGCCCACACACTCACGGGGAGAGGAACATCAGCGAGGTTACATGCATAGTGTAGTCGCCATCACTTCCTCCCGTGCAAGCGACACCAACTTCATCGCCGACGACCAGCAAAGGGACCCTTGCCCACGAGACCCCCACGGACCCATGGCAAAGAATTGGCCAACCACGTCGAGCACTAGGCAGCTCCGACTTTGGTAACAAGTCTCGCACGAGAAATAAGCACATCTTGCACTCGTTGTGCCCGGCATGGTCACGTACCTTTTTGCAGGGCATCGTTGCTGCCAAGTCATTCGACCACTCTACAACTCTGACTTCACCTCTATAGAATAGAAAGTTGCAAGGACAAACCCAAAGACATGTAGAGGGTTCGACAAAGGTAGACATGTGACGATACTACTCTTGCCACCCTCATTATTTTCACACAAGTGCCAACGCCATGGGATTCGAGGTCGCTGCCGCAACACCCACCCGACCAAGTCACCACACCACTGTTACCTCTGGCGGTCTTGCTCCAAAACAATGCCTCCAAGAAGGGACTAGATGCCAAGGGGTCGCCATTTGTCCAAGTTAGGGGACACATGGATCTAGATTTCCCCCCAGAGCTCTCGGGTGGGGTAACACCACAATAACGTCTCCAAGGAGGAAAACAAAGCCCACAGGCACTGCCCATGTTGGTGCCAACCAGGGCAACATACAACTTTCACTAGGTTCTCTCGACACTCTCCGCTCTGAGCAAACCGACCAGACTACCAAGCGCTCCACCTAAGCGTCACCAAGGACATCCCATCCCATGGGGCAGTCTGAATACCGAGCTACGAAGCCAAACACACACACACACACAGAGAAGGAAATATGCCCTAGAGGCAATAATAAAGTTATTATTTATTTCCTTATATCATGATAAATGTTTATTATTCATGCTAGAATTGTATTAACCGGAAACTTAGTACATGTGTGAATACATAGACAAACAGAGTGTCACTAGTATGCCTCTACTTGACTAGCTCGTTAATCAAAGATGGTTATGTTTCCTAACCATAGACATGAGTTGTCATTTGATTAACGGGATCAAATCATTAGAGAATGATGTGATTGACTTGACCCATTCCTTTAGCTTAGCACTTGATCATTTAGTATGTTGCTATTGCTTTCTTCATGACTTATACATGTTCCTATGACTATGAGACTATGCAACTCCCGAATACCGGAGGAACATTTTGTGTGCTACCAAACGTCACAACGTAATTGGGTGATTATAAAGGTGCTCTAGAGGTGTCTCCGGAGGTACTTGTTGAATTGACATAGATCGAGATTAGGATTTGTCACTCCAATTGTCGGAGAAGTATCTCTGGGCCCTCTCGGTAATACACATCACTATAAGCCTTGCAAGCATTGTAACTAATGAGTTAGTTGTGGGATGATGTATTAGGAATGAGTAAAGAGACTTGCCAGTAACGAGATTGAACTAGGTATTGAGATACCGACGATCGAATCTTGGGCAAGTAACATACCGATGACAAAGGGAACAACGTATGTTGTTATGCGGTTTGACCGATAAAGATCTTCGTAGAATATGTGGGAGCCAATATGAGCATCCAGGTTCCGCTATTGGTTATTGACCGGAGACGTGTCTCGGTCATGTCTACATAGTTCTCGAACCCATAGGGTCCGCACGCTTAAAGTTCGGTAACGATCGGTATTATGAGTTTTTGTGTTTTGATGTACCGAAGGTAGTTCGGAGTCCCGGATATGATCACGGACATGACGAGGAGTCTCGAAATGGTCGAGACGTAAAGATCGATATATTGGACAACTATGTTTGGACACCGGAAAGGTTCCGGGAGGTTTCGGGCATATACCGGAGTACCGGGGGGGGGGGGGGGGGGGTTACCGGAACCCCTCGGGGAGTTAATTGGGCCTCATGGGCCCTAGTGGGACAAGAGGAGGGGCGGCCAGGGCAGCCGCGCGCCCCCTCCCTCTCTATTCCGAATTGGACAAGGAGGGGGGGGGGCGGCGCCCCGCTTTTTCCTTCTCTTCCTCTCTCCCTTCCTTCCCTTCTCCTACTCCTACTTGGAAGGGGGGAGTCCTACTCCCAGTGGGATTAGGACTCCCCATGGGGCGCGCCTAGGAGGGCCGGCCCCTCCTTCTCCTCCACTCCTTTATATACGGGGGAGGAGGGCACCCCATAGAGACAACAATTGATCTGTTGATCTCTTAGCCGTGTGCGGTGCCCCCCTCCACCATAATCCACCTCGATAATATCGTAGCGGTGCTTGGGCAAAGCCCTGCGTTGGTAGCATCATCATCACCGTCATCACGCCGTCGTGCTGGCGAAACTCTCCGGTGAAGCTCTGCTGGATCGGAGCTCGCGGGACGTCATCGAGTTGAACGTGTGCTGAACTCGGAGGTGCCGTGCGTTCGGTACTTGGATCGGTCGGATCGTGAAGACGTACGACTACATCAACCGCGTTGTTCTAACGCTTCCGCTTTCGGTCTACGAGGGTACGTGGACACACTCTCCCCTCTTGTTGCTATGCATCACCATGATCTTGCGTGTGCGTAGGAATTCTTTTGAAATTACTACGTTCCCCAACAGTGGCATCTGAGACAGGTTTATGCGTAGATGTTATATGCACGAGTAGAACACAAGTGAGTTGTGGGCGATACAAGTCATACTGCTTACCAGCATGTCATACTTTGGTTCGGCGGTATTGTTGGATGAAGCGGCCCAGACCGACATTACGCGTACGCTTACGCGAGACTGGTTCTACTGACGTGCTTTGCACACAGGTGGCTGGCGGGTGTCAGTTTCTCCAACTTTAGTTGAACCGAGTGTGACTACGCCCGGTCCTTGAGAAGGTTAGAACAGCACTAACTTGACGGACTATCATTGTGGTTTTGATGCGTAGGTAAAAGCGATTCTTGCTCAGCCCGTAGCAGCCACGTAAAACTTGCAACAACAAAGTAGAGGACGTCTAACTTGTTTTTGCAGGGCATGTTGTGATGTGATATGGTTAGGACATGATGCTAAATTTTATTGTATGAGATGATCATGTTTTGTAACGGAGTTATCGGCCACTGGCAGGAGCCATATGGTTGTCGCTTTATTGTATGAAATGCAATCGCCCTGTTATTGCTTTACTTTATCACTAAGCGGTAGCGATAGTCGTAGAAGCAATAGTTGGCGAGACGACAACGATGCTACGGTGTCGCGCCGGTGACGATGGTGATCATGACGGTGCTTTGGAGATGGAGATCACAGGCACAAGATGATGATGGCCATATCATATCACTTATATTGATTGCATGTGATGTTTATCCTTTATGCATCTTACTTTGCTTAGATCGACGATAGCATTATAAGATGATCTCTCACTAAATTTCAAGGTACAAGTGTTCCCCCTGAGTATGCACCGTTGCGAAAGTTCGTCGTGCCGAGACACCATGTGATGATCGGGTGTGATAAGCTCTATGTTCACATACAACGGGTGCAAGCCAGTTTTGCACATGCAAAATACTCGGGTTAAACTTGACGAGCCTAGCATATGCAGATATGGCCTCGAAACACTGAGACCGAAAGGTCGAGCGTGAATCATATAGTAGATATGATCAACATAGTGATGTTCACCACTGAAAACTACCCCATCTCACGTGATGATCGGACATGGTTTAGTTGATATGGATCACGTGATCACTTAGATGATTAGAGGGATGTCTATCTAAGTGGGAGTTCTTTAATAATTTGATTAACTGAACTTTAATTTATCATGAACTTAGTACCTGATAGTATTTTGCATGTCTATGTTGTTGTAGATAGATGGCCCGTGCTGTTGTTCTGTTGAATTTTAATGCGTTCCTTGAGAAAGCAAAGTTGAAAGATGATGGTAGCAATTACACGGTCTGGGTCCGTAACTTGAGGATTATCCTCATTGCTGCACAGAAGAATTACGTCTTGGAAGCACCGCTAGGTGCCAAACCTGCTGCAGGAGCTGAACCAGATGTTATGAACATCTGGCAAAGCAAAGCTGATGACTACTCGATAGTTCAGTGTGCCATGCTTTACGGCTTAGAACCGGGACTTCAACGACGTTTTGAACGTCATGGAGCATATGAGATGTTCCAGGAGTTGAAGTTAATATTTCAAGCAAATGCCCGGATTGAGAGATATGAAGTCTCCAATAAGTTCTACAGCTGCAAGATGGAGGAGAATAGTTCTGTCAGTGAACATATACTCAAAATGTCTGGGTATAGCAATCACTTGATTCAACTGGGAGTTAATCTTCCGGATGATAGTGTTATTGACAGAATTCTTCAATCACTGCCACCAACCTACAAGAGCTTCGTGATGAACTATAACATGCAATGGATGGATAAGACGGTTCCCAAGCTCTTCGCAATGCTAAAGGCTGCGGAGGTAGAAATCAAGAAGGAGCATCAAGTGTTGATGGTCAACAAGACCACCAGTTTCAAGAAAAAGGGCAAAGGGAAGAATAAGGGGAACTTCAAGAAGAACGACAAACAAGTTGCTGTTCAGGAGAAGAAACCCAAGTCTGGACCTAAGCCTGAGACTGAGTGCTTCTACTGCAAACAGACTGGTCACTGGAAGCAGAACTGCCCCAAGTATTTGGCGGATAAGAAGGATGACAAGGTCAACAAAGGTATATATGATATACATGTTATTGATGTGTACCTTACTAATTCTCGCAGTAGTGCCTGGGTATTTGATACTGGTTATGTTGCTAATATTTGCAACTCGAAACAGGGACTACGGATTAAGCGAAGATTGGCTAAGGATGAGGTGACGATGCGCATGGGAAATGGTTCCAAAGTCGATGTGATCGCAGTCGGCACGCTACCTCTACATCTACCTACGGGATTAGTTTTAGACCTGAATAATTGTTATTTGGTGCCAGCGTTGAGCATGAACATTATATCTGGATCTTGTTTGATGCAAGACGGTTATTCATTTAAATCAAAGAATAATGGTTGTTCTATTTATATGAGTAATATCTTTTATGGTCATGCACCCTTGAAGAGTGGTCTGTTCTTTTTGAATCTCGATAGTGGAGATACACATATTCATAGTATTGAAGCTAAAAGATGCAGAGTTGATAATGATAGTGCAAGTTATTTGTGGCACTGCCGTTTGGGTCATATTGGTGTAAAGCGCATGAAGAAACTCCATTCTGATGGACTTTTGGAATCACTTGGTACTTGCGAACCATGCCTCATGGGCAAGATGACTAAAACGCCATTCTCCGGAAGAATGGAGCAAGCAATAGATTTGTTGGAGATCATACATACTGATGTATGTTGAGGCTCGCGGCGGGTATCGTTATTTTCTCACCTTCACAGAGCAGATATGGGTATATCTACTTGATGAAACATAAGTCTGAAACATTTGAAAGTTCAAAAAAATTTAGAGTGAAGTGAAAAATCATCGTAACAAGAAAATAAAGTTTCTACGATCTGATCGTGGAGGAGAATATTTGAGTTACGAGTTTAGTCTTCATTTGAAACAATGCGGAATAGTTTCGCAACTCACGCCACCCGGAACACCACAGCGAATGGTGTGTCCGAACGTCGTAATCGTACTTTACTAGATATGGTGCGATCTATGATGTCTCTTACTGATTTACCACTATCGTTTTGGGGTTATGCTTTAGAGACGGCTGCATTCATGTTAAATAGGGCACCATCTAAATCCGTTGAGACGACTCCTTATGAACTGTGGTTTGGCAAGAAACCAAAGTTGTCGTTTCCTAAAGTTTGGGGCTGCGATGCTTATGTGAAAAAACTTCAACCTGATAAGCTCGAACCCAAATCGGAGAAATGTGTCTTCATAGGATACCCAAAGAGACAGTTGGGTACACCTTCTATCACAGATCCGAAGGCAAGACTTTCGTTGCTAAGAATGGATCCTTTCTAGAGAAGGAGTTTCCCTCGAAAGAAGTGAGTGGGAGGAAAGTAGAACTTGATGAGGTAACTGTACCTGCTCCCTTATTGGAAAGTAGTTCATCACAGAAACCGGTTCCTATGACACCTACACCAATTAGTGAGGAAGCTAATGATAATGATCATGAAACTTCAGATCAAGTTACTACCGAACCTCGTAGGTCAACCAGAGTAAGATCCGCACCAGAGTGGTACGGTAATCCTGTTCTGGAGGTCATGTTACTAGACCATGACAAACCTATGAACTATGAGGAAGCAATGATGAGCCCAGATTCCGCAAAATGGCTTGAGGCCATGAAATCTGAGATGGGATCCATGTATGAGAAAAAAATGTGGACTTTGGTTGACTTGCCCGATGATCGGCAAGCCATCGAGAATAAATGGATCTTCAAGAAGAAGACAGACGCTGATGGTAATGTTACTGTCTACAAAGCTCGACTTGTTGCAAAAGGTTTTCGACAAGTTCAAGGAGTTGACTATGATGAGACCTTCTCACCCGTAGCGATGCTTAAGTCCGTTCGAATCATGTTAGAAATTGCCGCATTTCATGATTATGAAATTTGGCAAATGGATGTAAAGACTGCATTCCTGAATGGATTTCTGGAAGAAGAGTTGTATATGATGCAACCTGAAGGTTTTATCGATCCAAAGGGTGCTAACAAAGTGTGCAAGCTCCAGCGATCCATTTATGGACTGGTGCAAGCCTCTCGGAGTTGGAATAAACGTTTTGATAGTGTGATCAAAGCATATGGTTTTATACAGACTTTTGGAGAAGCATGTATTTACAAGAAAGTGAGTGGGAGCTCTGTAGCATTTCTAATCTTATATGTGGATGACATATTGTTGATTGGAAATAATATAGAATTTCTAGATATCATAAAAGGATACTTGAATAAGCGTTTTTCATTGAAAGACGTCGGTGAAGCTGCTTATATATTAGGCATCAAGATCTATAGAGATAGATCAAGACGCTTAATTGGACTTTCACAAAGCACATACCTTGACAAAGTTTTGAAGAAGTTCAAAATGGATCAGGCAAAGAAATGTTTCTTGCCTGTGTTACAAGGTGTGAAATTGAGTAAGACTCAATGCCCGACCACTGCAGAAGATAGAGAGAAAATGAAAGATGTTACCTATGCTTCAGCCATAGGCTCTATCATGTATGCAATGCTGTGTACCAGACCTGATGTGTGCCTTGCTATTAGTTTAGCAGGGAGGTACCAAAGTAATCCAGGAGTGGATCACTGGACAGCGGTCAAGAACATTCTGAAATACCTGAAAAGGACTAAGGATATGTTTCTCGTTTATGGATGTGACAAAGAGCTCGTCGTAAATGGTTACGTCGATGCAAGCTTTGACACTGATCCGGACGATTCTAAATCACAAACCGGATACGTGTTTATATTGAACGATGGAGCTGTCAGTTGGAGCAGTTCTAAACAAAGCGTCGTGGCGGGATCTACGTGTGAAGCGGAGTACATAGCTGCTTCGGAAGCAGCAAATGTAGGAGTCTGGATGAAGGAGTTCATATCCGATCTAGGTGTCATACCCAGTGCATCGGGTCCAATGAAAATCTTTTGTGACAATACTGGTGCAATTGCCTTGGCAAAGGAATCCAGATTTCACAAGAGAACCAAGCACATCAAGAGACGCTTCAATTCCATCCGTGATCAAGTCCAAGGTGGGGACATAGAGATTTGCAAGATACATACGGATCTGAATGTTACACACCCATTGACTAAGCCTCTCTCACGAGCAAAACATGATCGGCACCAAGACTCTATGGGTGTTAGAATCATTACCGTGTAATCTAGATTATTGACTCTAGTGCAAGTAGGAGACTGAAGGAAATATGCCCTAGAGGCAATAATAAAGTTATTATTTATTTTCCTTATATCATGATAAATGTTTATTATACATGCTAGAATTGTATTAACCGGAAACTTAGTACATGTGTGAATACATAGACAAACAGAGTGTCACTAGTATGCCTCTACTTGACTAGCTCGTTAATCAAAGATGGTTGTGTTTCCTAACCATAGACATGAGTTGTCATTTGATTAACGGGATCACATCATTAGAGAATGATGTGGTTGACTTGACCCATTCCGTTAGCTTAGCACTTGATCGTTTAGTATGTTTCTATTGCTTTCTTCATGACTTATACATGTTCCTATGACTATGAGACTATGCAACTCTCGGATACCGGAGGAACACTTTGTGTGCTACCAAACGTCACAACATAACTGGGTGATTATAAAGGTGCTCTACAGGTGTCTCCGAAGGTACTTGTTGAGTTGACATAGATCGAGATTAGGATTTGTCACTCCGATTGTCGGAGAGGTATCTCTGGGCCCTCTCGGTAATACACATCACTATAAGCCTTGCAAGAATTGTAACTAATGAGTTAGTTGCGGGATGATGTATTACGGAACGAGTAAAGAGACTTGACGGTAACGAGATTGAACTAGGTATTGAGATACCGACGATCGAATCTCGGGCAAGTAACATACCGATGACAAAGGGAACAACGTATGTTGTTATGCGGTTTGATCGATAAAGATCTTCGTAGAATATGTGGCAGCCAATATGAGCATCTAGGTTCCGCTATTGGTTATTGACCGGAGACGTGTCTCGGTCATGTCTACATAGTTCTCGAACCCGTAGGGTCCGCACGCTTAAAGTTCGGTGACGATCGGTATTATGAGTTTTTGTGTTTTGATTTATCGAAGGTAGTTCGGAGTCCCGGATATGATCACGGACATGACGAGGAGTCTCGAAATGGTCGAGACGTAAAGATCGATATATTGGACGACTATGTTTGGACACCGGAAAGGTTCCAGGAGGTTTCGGGCATATACCAGAGTACCGGGGGGTTAACGGAACCCCTCGGGGAGTTAATTGGGCCTCATGGGCCCTAGTGGGAGAAGAGGAGGTGCGGCCAGGGCAGCCGCGCGCCCCTCCCCCTCTAGTCCGAATTGGACAAGGAGGGGGGGCGCCCCCCTTTTTCCTTCTCTTCCTCTCTCCCTTCCTTCCCTTCTCCTTCTCCTACTTGGAAGGGGGGTGTCCTACTCCCAGTGGGAGTAGGACTTCCCATGGGCGCGCCTAGGATTTCCGGCCCCTCCCCCTCCTCCACTCCTTTATATACGGGGGAGGGGGCACCCCATAGAGACAACAATTGATCTGTTGATCTCTTAGCCGTGTGCGGTGCCCCCTCCACCATAATCCACCTCGATAATATCATAGCGGTGCTTAGGCGAAGCCTTGCGTCGGTAGCATCATCATCACCGTCATCACGCCGTCGTGCTGACGAAACTCTCCGGTGAAGCTCTGCTGGATCAGAGCTCGCGGGACGTCATCGAGTTGAACGTGTGCTGAACTCGGAGGTGCCGTGCGTTCGGTACTTGGATCGGTCGGATCATGAAGACGTATGACTACATCAACCGCGTTGTTCTAACGCTTCCGCTTTCGGTCTACGAGGGTACGTGGACACACTCTCCCCTCTTGTTGCTATGCATCACCATGATCTTGCGTGTGCATAATATTTTTTTGAAATTACTACGTTCCCCAACACACACACACACACACAACACGAGGCAGAGTGTCGTTGCAGACTCACAAGCACCACACATAGATCCGGACCACTCACACCTAATGCCAAGTGCCGCCATCCTCAACCTTTGGACCCTAGCCACCACCGCAAAGCCAAGATTGTGGAGCCGCCGCACCTGGTTGTCGTCGGCGGCCTACTGATGTCCTGCGAGTGCACATGGTTGGTTGAACCACACTTTCATGGAAGTAATCCCAGTTTGTAAAACACTCCCAACGAAGATTGTAGGTTGTGTTATTCCGAGTCCTGCAGTCGCGCTCGTGGTGTCACTATTCTTGAGTGAATTTACTAGTGTGGTATCTAGAAGGCTTGTGAAGGTTATGTTGGAAAAGTGATTGTAATGAAAGGTAGGGGAGTTTGAGAAAGATTTGCAAGTAAATTACATAAAAGTAACAATGCTTCAGTTGATGGTGGATAGTGAATGTACCTTTGTGCAACAGGAATGTGGTACTACCCTTTATATTATGTGTTTGGTAGGCGAGCCACCCTTGAATTTCATAGTGCGAAAAAGATCAAGGGCAGGGCGCCTCTCCACCACCTCTCAACTCCACTCCCATAATATTGACCTAAACACACACACACACACACACACATCCCATATTTATGGAGGATTAATTTCGCTGCTGCCACCTCTCTGTTCCATGAAGATCCAATCCGAGGCCTTTTACGTCACTCTTCCAAAGGGGAAATTCATCACGGAAATCATCTGCATCAACCTTGCTGCCACCTTGTCCATGTTTGAGTAGTCCTCCTTGGACTATGGCTCCGCAACAGTAGCTAGATGGCAATCTCTCCCTTGTTCTTCAAACAATTATCACATGAATTGCTACATTATTATGATTGTGATCCATATGATGTAATTTTTACATGTGTTTGTTGCGGTGTAATGAATTTTCACTCTATGATCAAATCTATACATATTTTATTCATGGATTGTTTTTAGTTATTTGTTGCATAATTTATAGACATATATGCTCTATGATCTATTAGTTTTCCATTGGCCATGTTTAGATGAGTGATCTCCAAGAGGGAGTTGTGTTAGTTGGTTTAGATCTTGCAAAATATCTACCGCAGTGACAAAAGGTGGAAAAGACTTGTATTGTATTGTATCATATTATATTGCTGCCACTAAGCATAAAAAGACAGTTGAGTAGTTGTACCGGTGATGACCGTGGTAAAGACAATATCTACATCATGTCATTGTGTTTAATGCAATGCTCTATTTTACTTGGTACCTTTGAGACGCATGTTGTATAGCAGTCTTGGGGTGGAATAGCTATAGATGCAGTTGGATTATGGTCTATAGATGGCCGAACGTGATGCATATATGCAATTATGCCATGTACAATCATAGTTAAGAATTGTAATTTATTTGATACACTCTTTAATTCCGGTTTAGGGTCTGAACTTTTATCTCATTTGTTAAAATTATCACTTCCTACCACATGTTACATTAGTCCTTATAGCTAGCAAGGCTAGTGAGACTAGCAATCTCATTTAGTTGGGGATAAAGGCCAGTGATGTAGTTGTGTGTAGTTACTCGTCATTGGCTGCAACTCAAGCGCTCTTACTCGTTCTATAAACCTAGGTCATCCACTTGAGAAAAATAACAACTTCCTAGATTCGAGGAAGATAGGGTTGGACCCTTCCAAGTTTATGACCATCGTCGATGACGATAGATTCATTTCCTCATGAGCCGCAGATTAACCCCTTCCTTCCTTGTGGTGGTTGTGTGCCACTGAAGGAAATATGCCCTAGAGGCAATAATAAAGTTGTTATTTATATTTCCTTATATCATGATAAATGCTTATTATTCATGCTAGAATTGTATTAACCGGAAACTTAGTACATGTGTGAATACATAGACAAACAAAGTGTCACTAGTATGCCTCTACTTGACTAGCTCATTGAATCAAAGATGGTTAAGTTTCCTAGCCATAGACATGAGTTGTCATTTGATTAACGGGATCACATCATTAGAGAATGATGTGATTGACTTGACCCATTCCGTTAGCTTAGCATTTGATCGTTTAGTATATTGCTATTGCTTTCTTCATGACTTATACATGTTCCTATGACTATGAGATTATGCAACTCCTGAATACCGGAGGAACACTTTGTGTGCTAGCAAACGTCACAACGTAACTGGGTGATTATAAAGGTGCTGTACAGGTGTCTACGATGGTGTTTGTTGAGTTGGCATATATCGAGATTAGGATTTGTCACTCCGATTGTCAGAGAGGTATCTCTGGGCCCTCTCGGTAATGCACATCACTATAAGCCTTGCAAGCAATGTGACTAATGAGTTAGTTGCGGGATGATGCATTACGGAATGAGTAAATAGACTTGCCGGTAACGAGATTGAACTAGGTATTGAGATACCGACGATCGAATCTCGGGCAAGCAACATACCGATGACAAAGGGAACAACGTATGTTGTTATGCGGTTTGACCGATAAAGATCTTCGTAGAATATGTAGGAGCCAATATGAGCATCCAGGTTCTGCTATTGGTTATTGACCGGAGATGAGTCTCGGTCATGTCTACATAGTTCTCGAACCCGTAGGGTCCGCACGCTTAACGTTCGGTGACAATCGGTATTATGAGTTTATGTGTTTTGATGTACCGAAGGTAGTTCGGAGTCCCGGATGAGATCGGGGACATGACGAGGAGTCTCGAAATGGTCGAGACGTAAAGATCGCTATATTATACGACTATATTCGGACATCGGAAAGGTTCCGAGTGATTCGGGTATTTATCGGAGTACCATAGAGTTACGGGAATTCGCCGGGGAGTATATGGGTCTTATTGGGCTTTAGGGGAGAGAGAGAGGGGCTGCCTAGGGCAGGCCGCGCGCCCCCCAAGGTCTAGTCCGTATTGGACTAGGGGGAGGGGCGGCTCCCCCTCCTTCCTTCTCTCCTACTCCTACTACTTGGAAAGGGGGGAATCCTACTCCCGGTGGGAGTAGGACTCCCTAGGGCGCGCCATAGTAGAGGGCCGGCCCTCCCCCTCCTCCACTCCTTTATATACGGGGGAGGGGGGCACCCCATAAACACACAAGTTGATCATTGATCTTTTAGCCGTATGTGGTGCCCCTCTCCACCATAATCCACCTCGGTCATATCATAGCGGTGCTTAGGTGAAGCTCTGCGTCGGTAGCATCATCATCACCGTTATCACGCCGTCGTGCTGACGGAACTCTCCCTCGAAGCTCTGCTGGATCATGAGTTCATGGGACGTCATCGAGCTGAACGTGTGCTGAACTCGGAGGTGCCGTGCGTTCGGTACTTGGATCAGTCAGATCTTGAAGACGTACGACTACATCAACCGCGTTGTCATAACGCTTCCTCTTACGGTCTACGAGGGTACGTAGACAACACTCTCCCCTCTCGTTGCTATACATCACCATGATCTTGCCTGTGCGTAGGATTTTTTTTGAAATTACTACGTTCCCCATCAGTGGCATCCGAGCCAGGTTTATGCGTAGATGTTATATGCACGAGTAGAACACATGTGAGTTGTTGGCGATACAAGTCATACTGCTTACCAGCATGTCATACTTTGATTGGGCAGTATTGTTGGATGAAGCGGCCCGGACCGACATTACGCGTACGCTTACGCGAGACTGGTTCTACCGATGTGCTTCGCACACAGGTGGCTGGCGGGTGTCAGTTTCTCCAACTTTAGTTGAATCGAATGTGGCTACGCCCGGTCCTTGTGAAGGATAAAACATCACATACTTGACGAAATATCGTTGTGGTTTTGATGCGTAGGTAAGAACGGTTCTTGCTCAGCCCGTAGCAGCCATGTAAAACTTGCAACAACAAAGTAGAGGACGTCTAACTTGTTTTTGCAGGGCATGATGTGATGTGATATGGTCAAGACATGATGCTAAATTTTATTGTATGAGATGATCATGTTTTGAAACAGAGTTATCGGCAACTGGCAGGAGCCATATGGTTGTCGCTTTATTGTATGAAATGCAATCACCATGTAATTGCTTTACTTTATCACTAAGCGGTAGCGATAGTCATAGAAGCAATAGTTGGCGAGATGACAACGATGCTACGATGGAGATCAAGGTTTCGCACCGGTGACGATGGTGATCATGACGGTGCTTTGGAGATGGAGATCAAAGGCACACGATGGTGATGGCCATATCATATCACTTATATTGATTTCATGTGATGTTTATCCTTTATGCATCTTATTTTGCTTAGTTCGACGGTAGCATTATAAGATGATCTCTCACTAAATTTCAAGGTACAAGTGTTTCTTTGAGTATGCACCGTTGCGACAGTTCTTCGTGCTGAGACACCACATGATGATCGGGTGTGATAAGCTCTACGTTCACATACAACGGGTGCAAGCCAGTTGTGATGCCCTCGATTCAATCGTACACTAATCATACACGCAAATGTGTACGATCATGATCAAGGACTCACGGGAAGATATCACAACACAACTCTAGACACAAATTAAAATAATACAAGCTTTATATTACAAGCCAAGGGCCTCGAGGGCTCGAATACATAAGCTCGAATACACAAGAGTCAGCGGAAGCAACAATATCTGAGTACAGACATGAGTTAGACAAGTTTGCCTTAAGAAGGCTAGCACAAAAGAAACAACGATCGAAAAGGCAAGGCCTCCTGCCTGGGAGCCTCCTAACTACTCCTGGTCGTCGGCGGCCTCCAAGTAGTATAGGCACCCTCGGGGTAGTAGCAGTTGTCAAAGGTGGCATCTGGCTCCTGGGCTCCGGCATCTGGTTGCATCAACCGGAAAGAAGAAGAAAGGGGGAAAAGGGGGGGAGCAAAGCAACCGTGAGTACTCATCCAAAGTACTCGCAAGCAAGGATCTACACTACATATGCATCGGTATCAATGAAAAGGGTTGTATCTGTGGACTGGACTGCAGAATGCCAGAAGAGAAGGGGAAAGCCTAGCCTATCAAAGACTAGCATCTTCTGGAAACCACCATCTTGCAACATCAGGAGGGAGTAGAGTAGCATAAAGTAAAGTAGTAGAAGTGTTTTCAACCTTGGCCAGAGATCCTTTCTCGACTCCCTACGAGAAAGCAATCCCAGAGCCATACTATCCAGTTATCATCACAATCTATTTCTCATCACAAGTATCCAGTTCTAGTTGTATCGATCGGGATACAACTCGAAGTGTCCGTTACCGTAGGACAGGCTATCGATAGATGTTTTCTTCCCTGCAGGGGTGCACCAACTTACCCACCATGCTCGATTAACTCTGGCTGGACACACTTTCCTGGGTCATGCCCGGCCTCGGCCAAACAATATGCCGCAACCCGACCTAGGCTTAATAGAGAGGTCAGCACGCCGGACTAAACCTATGCCCCCAGGGGTCATGGGCCATCGCCCCAGGAACTCCTGCACGTTGCGTACGCGGCCGGTGAGCAGACCTAGCTACCTCCTTCAAAAAGGCAGGTGCTTACCAGTCCAACCCGGCGCGCGCCGCTCAGTCGCTGACGTCTATTAAGCTTCGGCTGATGCATACGACGCAGAACGCCCATACTATGCCCACGTGATGGTTAGTGCTATCTAGGCCAGAGGCCCCTCGGATCAAATATCCAAATCGTAGTGGATTAGGAGCACGCGGTAACAAGCAGAGACTCACGAAAGATGTGACCCCATTGCCCCGTCTCGAGGACTTGCGGCAAGGGCTAGGAATGCCCGGCCACGCCTCGTAATTATCTCGCGGGCACCTCCAGGTCAACCCGACTCCACATCACTCGCAATTAAGCTCGCGCGGGTACCCCTCAGGGTCGACCCGTCTTTAGTAACATGGTTCAGTGTAAAGTCATAGTAACCATAGTAACCGTGTGTCTAAACACCAAGGGGAAAACCTGAGGAATCACCCCTTGACGGATTCCACTCGATGTAATCATCAAGGTGAACGTAAGAGGAACCACCCCCGAGGTTCACACTTGAGGGGTTGCACGACAGAGTCGTATCGGAAGTGGTTAAGGCGGAATCACCCTCGATGACCACGACCGAATAGCTACACTACAGGGTTAACATCAGAAGTGCTGTAGAGGTCTCACCCTCGGCACTCGATAGTAACCCAGTAGTGTTGAGCAACTAAGGGGAAAGTGATGTGCGGTGCCGGGGCCTGGTCTTCGATCCCGTTGATCGGGTCTTCAATGATGAAGCAAGGGCAACAAGGATAAGGTGGGGGTCACTGATGGATCACTAACCAACCTATACTAAGCAGTTTAGGATAAGCAGGTAGGTAACAATAAGCAGGTTACAAAAGCAGGCTATGCATCAGAATAGGAGCAATCAATTACAGTAGCAAAATCTAATGCAAGCATGAGAGAATGGAATGGGCGATATCGGGATGATCAAAGGGGGGGGCTTGCCTGGAAGCTCTGTTGCAAAGGAAGAAGAGTCGTCAGTGACGTAGTCGATCACAGGTGTGGCATCGGTCTCGGGGTCTACCGGAGAGAAGAGGGGGAAGAAACAATAAATATAAAGCAAACATAGCACCACAAAGCATAACATGGCAATATTATGTGCCGTGTGTGACCTAACGTATGGCTACGCGATAAAGGTGACGGGGGAATTTAACCGGGAATGTTTTCCCGGTTCCGGACCTGTGTCACACAGATGACCGAAGGGGGAAAGTTCCATGTTCAGCATGCTAGGGGCATGTGACAGATGAACGGACCGCGTATTCGGATTTGTTGGATTTTTCTGAGCAACTTTCATGTAGAAACATTTTGATCCGAGCTACGGTTTATTATCTACGACTTTCTAAAGTTTTAAATGTTTTCTGAAATTATTTAAATCAACAGAATTAATAGAAAAGGAAAAATGTCGTCAGCATGACGTGTAGATGACGTCAGCAGTCAACAGAGTGGCTGACCAGGTCAAACCTGACTAGTGGGGCCACCGGGACCCACATGTCAGCCTCTGTGGGTTAACAGTGGATTAATTTGACTAACAGTCCTAGTTAGGGGTGTGGGCCCCGTTAGTCAGTGACTAATTAGTGATTAAAACTAATTAACAGATTAATTAAAGTTTTATTTATTTATAAAACCTGTTTAATTAGCGCGAGCCCACATGTCAGTGGCACTAGGTGCGGCCGCGTTAGTGTTAACCCAAGTCAACAGGTCAAAGGGGGCCCCAGGGCCCACCAGTCAGTGGCCCAGTTGGTGCCACCTGGGCGCCACGCCGGACACCGGCCGGAGACGCGCCGGAGTTGACTCCGGCGAGCCAAACGTGGCGGCGCGGCTCGGGAGGGGCGCGGATTTCGCGCACAGGGGGTCTGCGGGGTTGTGGTTGGGCGCGTTCGACGCGGCTCGGCGTCGCGCGTCGAACGGTGAAGGCCAGAGTGGCTGGAACGGACGGGGGCGAGCGCTTCGAGCTCGCCGGTGGCGAGGTGCTTCGGGCGAGCAATGACAACGGTGGTACGGCGCAAGTTCGGGCTATCCAGAGAGCGGGGCGAGGCCTACGTGCATGCGCGAGCAAGATGGGCGCGAGCAAATGACCAAAAGGTCACCGGAACGACGCCGGCGACGAGCTACGTGGAGACGCATCCGGTCAGAGTATGGGGTCGGCGCTACGGGGCGGTTAAAACGAGCGCTGTGACGTGCGTTCAAACGAGGGGAGCCGCACGCATCCAACGCCGGCGGTCCCGCGTGCTGGGATGGCCTAGAGCCACGGCAGCGCTGACCGGAGCGGCGCCGGAGCTCGGACGTTGATGGATTCGAGCGTCCAGGGCACGGCAAGGGTGGCGGAGGGGCTCGTTGAGCAGCTAGGAGCTCCAGGAGCTCGGTGGTGGTGTTAGCGTGGCGCGAGGAGCATCAGGGCGACGGCAATGAGCTCAACGGCGGAGCTCGGCTCGGCCATGGCGGGTCCAGCCGCTCCGGGCGTGTACGGGAGCAAAAGAGAGGGGGGGGAGGAGTGTAGCTCACAGTGAGCGTGCAGATGTGCTCAGTGGGCTCGGGGGAGGCGCGAGGTGGCCGAATTCGACGCTGGCGGTCGTCGGAGCAGAGGAGGAAGAAGAGGTCGCCGCAGTGCTGCGGGGCCGTCCCGGTCCGCATGGCTCGGCGGGGAGGATGAGGAGGTTGAGGCAGAGCCTGGGAGCACGTCGGCGAGGCAAAGGCCGGCCGGTGGCCGCGGTGGAGTGCGGTGAGCGACGACGGAGAGGCGCGGCCGAGGCGGATCTGGAGGGGAGAGGGAGAGGCGGAGAGGGCAAGCAGCAGCTCGTGGGGACGGGGGAAAAGATCTCTCGGGGGCGGGGGGTCGACGCTGGCGTCCTTATCCTCCCCGCGACGCCTGTAGCGGCGTGGCCGGCGAGGTGGGTTCGGCGGCGACACCCCTGTTGCGGTCTGAGACCGAGGAACAGGGCGGGGGAGAGACCGGTGCGAGGGGGGCAACTGGGCTGGCTCGGGTGGGTTAGGTGGGCCGGCCCAGGTGGGTTAGGTCCACGGGGGTTGCTCTCTCTCTCTCCCTCTCTTTTCTTTCACATTTTTTTTAACTTTTCTGTTTTCTTTTATTTGCAGAAAGCAAAATAGTTTTATAAAACTAATATTGCACCGAAAATACCACTTTAACTTAAGCCACTGTTATAATTAACTTGGCACAAAATATAAAGTAGTTTAGTATTTTTATAAATTAAAAAGCACTTAAATAAATGATTTAGCCACTGTTTTAACTAGTTTAGGGCACTTAGACATTTTGGGAAAATGTTAGTTCACTACCATTATTATCAAAATAATATTTGCCACATGATGAACATTTTAGATTTCATGCCTGACAAATATGATTTTTTGACTTTAGATTGGATTTGAATTTGAATGGTGATTTGGATCAAGTGAAGATGAGCAACAGTAACGTGATGACATGACACCATTAACAGGGGATTACTGTAGCATGACACTGGGGTGTTACAGATCTCCTCCACTACAAGAAATCTCGTCCCGAGATTTAAGTGGAGAAGTAAAGAGTAACTTCGGGAGAACTGACCCTTATAGGGTTAATTATCTGGTGAACAATTCAGGGAATGAGGCGGAAGTATCTCTCGAGTTGAAACTTAATAAAACATCAAGACCAAAGTATGAAGGTACCATGAGAAGTTTTAATGGGCAGGCAATCATTCAATGCCTAATCAAAAGGTGAAAGGGGTTCAGAGCAACAACAACAAAAATTATTGCGTCTGATACTAGAATAGATCACTAGGAAGGTGGCTCATGAATTACATACGAAGGCAAGTGAAAAAGGATACTTCGGAATCAAGGATGTACAGGAGTCAGGTTTCGATCCTGTGGAACTGTGGGTTATGGGCCCACCATGTGGGTTAAAAGCAGGAAGGCTCTAACATTTTGCACGGTTATGATGGCAAGGCAGGTCAGAGGATAGCCGGTCAATTATGTCAATGACAACATCGGTACCAAGGGCGAGGGACGAAGAGAACCATTTTCTTGCTCGTTGAACGAGGCAGACCAATAGGCAAAGTTCTCGTCCATCGGTGGTTACTGGAATGTCAACAACATTAGTAACAGGGTCGTACTGACCGAATTGTACCTCGAGGTATTTTCATAAGCAGGGAATTATTTCTGCTTATATCATCCAGATCATAAGAAAGGTTAAACCAACCAATGGAAAGGAAAAATGATTAATTGATTATTCAAATTAATCAATGGGAAGGAAAATGTGTTTACACACAAAAATTGGGAGTATTTCCTTCCCAGGGAAAAAACGGAGCAGGAAATACATGACAGGACAGCAAGTTCAAAAGCATTTAGATAATGGGGTGAGGGAAGAATCATGATATTACCCATACAACGGTGTTTGGATAATAGATCAAGAAACATTTAGCATAGTGCTTTGAATGCTCTTGTTGATGATCGGAGTACCACATTCATGCTTCGGGATAGCATCGACATGGTCACCAGGTAAAGACCAGACTTTGGATTCACAAAGGATCCATCGGAAACAACTTATAAATTAAGTCGTACAATTTTAGCAAGAAAAATGATGAGGACAGGGCCCACGGGCTCAGTAACAATTTATCGAGGGGGCAAGGATGATATTTCTCATCGTGAATTCGATTGATAACCTGGAAGAGCTCAGAATATTGATGATGATCACAACATATTTGTCGAGAGATTTCATTAAGATGTAATCGATCGATGATGACATCAAGTCAAAGAAATGATGAAGCGAAAGGTTATGGGAACCATGGGTACGACACAAACTCGAAGTCAAGCTTGCTGTTCAAGGCGAAATGATATGACGAGGAATATCGACGTAAGCTTAGCTCATCGTCGAAAATTTTGCTCCGGAAAGGACCCAGTAGCACAGTTAAAATTTAGCATGATAATGATATAACCGATCAGGCTACGAATGACTTGAAGGATTATTAAACTCGTAAGCAAAGAAAATTACTTAGAGTTATTGAATCGGAGTGCGAAATCGATTCACTTATCGGTGTTCTCGGTTGACAAACAACCCAGAACCCATGAATTGACAAAGACAAGGTAAGGTAGTACTCCATCAAAAGTTCATAAGATGTAGTGCAATGTCATGATATCCTCGAGATACCAGGGGTAATACTCAAAGGTAGATCATAATAGAGGTCGGGCATGCGTATTGACCCGCAGAAGACAAGTGATTTAACGTGTCCAAGAAATGGGACCAAAGAAGAACAATCATGGTCGGAACCACGGTTGCGAAGGATCAATTCACCGATACCAGATGATATTATATCAAGGAAATAGTTGTTATTACCAGAAGCTTACATGATAAGTTCCACATCGTGTCCATGGGCATGAACACAAAGTTCAAGGTCGACTCCCACTTCTTCAATGCATAACCTTTCATTCACTCCTCGATTTCGAAGAAATTGTAGTGCAGAAGATTTATCTGGGGAAGTACTAGAAGAGTAAGACTCGTGAGAACTCTCGGGTTCATACGGAATATGGAAGGCATAAGTTCAACCCATCGGGGCATTTTTACGAATCTATACAACCATCAACCAAGCAAAAGATACGAGTTCGAAAGCAGAGTATCGATGTCAAAGCAGATGATACAATTTACCGAAGGTATTATGTATCTGGGAAAAACTCACAAGATTTTGGAAGTGAAGGACACTGTCGGATAACAACCCAGCAATGGATCTGGCGATTCATGACAGAGTTGATGTGATTATCGGCAATCAATCAAAATGAAGAAGGGGATGCAAAGGCATCGGCTTATAGAAACGTCTGAATGATTCGATGCTTGGGTACAAAGGAATTATGATTTCAAGACGAAGGATCAGAAGCAGAGGCTCTGATCAAAAGATGAATAAGTTGAATAGACTTAGAGGTGCACCCGATCAAATCTGGATTAGGCAAGAACCAGTTCATATCTGGAAGGATGTCTGAGCCGGAAAGAAAATTTCCAAGGATTAATTGATGATTGCGAGTATTCGCACACACGCTGAATCCATAGGAATAGAATGTCAATCACAAAGAATTTTAAAGAATATTGCTAGACATATGGAATTAATCTTAATGCAAGCAGGCAAGGAGAATCAAGAGCAATAGGCAGCAGAGGATTTTGAAAGATCAGATAGCATTTTCAGGTATTTTGGAAAGCATATGTACAACTGGGGATGAACGAACCCCGGTTAAGTGAATTATCCGCAGTGCAAAAGAAGCTGCAAAGAAGAAGGCACAAAGGATTCTCGAAACAACGGAGAGTACTAGGGGTATCTTGTAACAACAGGAGCAACTAGGGGATGAAGGTACAAGCGGCAAGGATGTTATTCAGGGGGATTATCGGTGGTCAGGAACTACAAGGCAGTTGGCACAGGGTCTCGAGAAACATCGCGGAGTATCCGCAGAATCTTCTGGCGAAGCAAGCGATCATCGATAATGTCGGGGCTCTCCGGGAGGAAGTGGGTACGAGAACCTAATGTCAGAGTTAGTAAAAATTTTAACCTGAATAGACGAGAGGTCAGAGTCCCAGAGTATAGACGAGGAGTAAAAGATCCTAATACCACCCAATGGCGACGTGGGCCCGTAAGACACACTGCCATGTTAGTAAAAGTTTTGTAGTGACTAGACTCGACTACAACCAAGGAGTTGGAAGGGGGGCTACCTACAGGCAGCCTGGCTCTGATACCAACTTGTGACGCCCTCGATTCAATCGTACACTAATCGTACACGCAAATGTGTACGATCAAGATCAAGGACTCACGGAAGATATCACAACACAACTCTAGACACAAATTAAAATAATACAAGCTTTATATTACAAGCCAGGGGCCTCGAGGGCTCGAATACATAAGCTTGAATACACAAGAGTCATCGGAAGCAACAATATCTGAGTACAGACATGAGTTAGACAAGTTTCCCTTAAGAAGGCTAGCACAAAAGCAACAACGATCGAAAAGGCAAGGCCTCCTGCCTGGGAGCCTCCTAACTACTCCTGGTCATCGGCGGCCTCCAAGTAGTAGTAGGCACCCTCGGGGTAGTAGCAGTCGTCAAAGGTGGCATCTGGCTCCTGGGCTCCGGCATCTGGTTGCATCAACCGGAAAGAAGAAGAAAGGGGGAAAGGGGGGAGCAAAGCAACCGTGAGTACTCATCCAAAGTACTCGCAAGCAAGGATCTACACTACATATTCATCGGTATCAATGAAAAGGGTTGTATCTGTGGACTGGACTGCAGAATGCCAGAAGGGAAGGGGAAAGCCTAGCCTATCGAAGACCAGCATCTTCTGGAAACCACCACCTTGCAGCTACAGGAGGGAGTAGAGTAGCATAAAGTAAATTAGTAGAAGTGTTATAAACCTCGGCCAGAGATCCTTTCTCGACTCCCTGCGAGAAAGCAATCCCAGAGCCATACTATCCAGTTATCATCACAATCCATTTCTCATCACAAGTATCCAGTTCTAGTTGTATCGATTGGGATACAACTCCAAGTGTCCGTTACCGTAGGACAGGCTCACTACAAAAAAAATACACTTCCGTGATGATATGTGTTTGTCACAGTAGGTCGCGTTTTCTGTCATGCATGTACATCCATGAAAAATTTATGGCAGAATCAAGATAGTCATACCTGTGCTGTCGTAGAAGTGTTCCATGACATTGCCAAAATTATCATCACGGAAGTGTCCACTTCCATGACGATAAATCGCGCGTCACAGAAGTGCTTTCGTCAAGGGTGACCGACACGTGGCATCCACCGTAACGGAACGCCGTTAAGCTATCGGGTCGGGTTTTGGATCCGATTACCCTTTAATAGCCCCGACCAATGGGGATTTTCCACGTGTAAAATCATCATTGGCTGGAGGAAACACGTGTCGGC
Organism: Triticum aestivum; assembly: GCF_018294505.1. Classification (NCBI taxonomy): domain Eukaryota; kingdom Viridiplantae; phylum Streptophyta; class Magnoliopsida; order Poales; family Poaceae; genus Triticum; species Triticum aestivum. The sequence goes on along the minus strand of NC_057796.1, from coordinate 30,110,654 downwards.
TCATCGTTGGGACAGATGTCATGCACTCATTGGACGGAAGGCGCCTATGATACGTCGACACGTGGCACGGCCCAACAGAGGCCCATTCCCGTGAAAAGGCCGGCCCATTTGACTTGGTCAAAAGGTGGCGGGCCGGCCCATGGAAAGCCTGTTAACGGCCTGTTCGCATATAGCCCATTTACAGCCCGCTAACCCAAGGCCCGTTACGCCCTATCCGAATTAGGCCCAGTAGCGTCATCTGGGCCATCCAATATTATTCCAGCCCGTTTTCACTTCTGGCGCATGTATGGCCCATGACGTCTTTCGGCCCATATGAGGCCCTATGTAACTCTTGGCCTATTAACAGCCCGTGGTGAAACTGGCCCGTAATGAACAGTGTATCACTTTACACCCATTAACGGCCCGTGGTGAAACTGGCCCGTAATGAACAGTGTATCACTTTATACCCATTAACGGCCCGTTATTCCGTTGCGCCGTTTCCAGCCCATGTTATCTTTCGGCCTTCTCAGAGCCCATTTATTCTTGGGCTCATTTCCAGCATTCGTTTAGTTACGACCCGTTACTGTCATTTTCTGCTTGTGGGCCAAATTCAGCCCGTGGTTACAGTCGGCCCATTTGTGGTCCGTTAATACGTTGGGTCGTTTTCATAGCGTCATCAAATAGGGCCTATTAACGATGGCTCGTTATGGTCGGCCCATGAACGGACGATTCCAACTCTAGCCCGTTTACGGCCATAATGCGGTCTGTTTGGCCCATGTTTGGCCAATCGATCATACGACCCGTATAAGGCCCACTGATGATACGGCCCGCGGAAGGCCCATTGTTTCTACGGCCCGTAGAAGGCCCATTGCTTCTACGGCCCGTAGAAGGCCCACTGTTTCTACGGCCAGTAGGAGGCCCAGTGTCACTACAGTAAATATTAGCCCATGGTTATTGTGGCCTAGTTTTAAAAAATAGGTTATTGCAGCCACTAGCTAACCGCGGAAAAAGAACTGCAATGACTACAAGCAAACAAATAAACAAGACAACAAGGAAATAAATAAGCAAGCAACTAACGCTAGGCTATCACGGCTATTACACATATTACATCCACTGGGCATCAAAGTTCGCCACCAGTGCAAATATAGGGAACAAAGCAGCATATCATATACACTGGTTGTCAAAGTTGGCGACCAGCGCAAATAAACGCCGCAGCAAAACAAATCCAGAACTGAAACCACTTCAGAAGATCTCAACAAAAAATATCCTGGGTACCCATAATGCTGGCAAGATGCTTAGCAAGCTTATTAACTTTCTCTTGTTTGGCGCTTAAATCCTCCAGCGCTTGCTGTTGCACCAGAAAATATGCATATGAATTCTGCAGGGACTTCCTCAGTCCTTCAGCTTCCTGTCGCAGCACATCTGATCAATGTTTTTCAACTTGAAGTTGAGACTCAAGAAGACGAACTGATTCAGGCAGCGAGTTCGAAGAGCTTGTGCCAGCAGTAGTGGCCAGTAACTCGAACACTACATCAAGACAGGACTTTTGGGTTCCCTCACTGTCGTCAAGATAGTTTTTATCAGCTTTCTTGGAGACCAACAGGGATGTCTCACTATCTTGAACCTTATCTGCATTACTTCCTTTACCATTGGATAACGCGGTACTGTTCTCCAATATTTTGTCCGCATTCTAAAAGAGAAACAAGTAGACACATCACATGTTTACCATGTTGTATATGAAACTCATTTTGGTAAATGAGTTCAGTAGTAAAGTGGACATGATAATAGCATGAAACAAACATATATCTATGTACCATGGTCACTTTATGGTCTATATCATTCTAGTTTTTGTTGCCAAATCAAGATAGAGACACAGTTCAAATAATATTTGTTCAAGACAAAGCAGAATAGACAGAATATAAGTGTGGGTAACTATAGAGCAATAACAACACTTGTAATGTGCATGACATGAGAACATAACTGTTTATTCAATTGAAACTGAAATCAATATAGAGCAGGTTACAACAGCAAACCAGTTAAAGAAATAGGTTTAAAACATACCTGTTGCGCCATTGGAGTTTCAATTCCATCCTTCAAAATTGAAAATAGTTGGTATGAGTAAATACAGTAATGCAAGAGCAAAGGAGTATGAACCATAGCTACAGAACCTGACCTGAGAACAAATCTTCTTCTCCTTTAAGCGTTGAGTTGGGATTCGGAGTGGTGGTCCTCGTGCTTTGGGCACTGCAGTTCCCTTACTAACTGCTCGTGTTTGGGTGCTCTGTGGTGGAGACGGTGTTGTGTCAACTGGAACTGGGTTACTATCTGCCGGGGTTGGGGTTAGAAGGGGTGTAGCTGGTTCTCTGTCCAACTGGGTAGGGGTACAATCTGCGAGAGTCTGGGTTATGTGTGGTGGATCTGGTCCTTGGGCAAGTACAACCGTGGTTCTATCTGCATCAACTGGTAGCACTATCTTTTCTGAAGACCGTGTTGTTACTCCCTTAGATACTGCCATCACGCTCTCCAATTCAAATGGCTGATAAACAAGAAAAGTAATTGAAAGTATAGACATTGTATGATAGACAGGTGCAATGGATAGTGGGGAATAAAAGAGGGCATGAAATAATTCATATTTATGTTGTCTAACCAAACAGGATAGCATGACACAATTTCACATATATGATGGCTAACTAAACAGGATAGCATGACACAATTTCACATTATGATGGCTAACTAAAAAAGATGGAAAGACATAGTTCAAAATATGAGACTATGTAAACAGGATGACATGACATAACTATATAATGTGTTTATTAAATAGGTTGGCATGCCATAATTCACGTACATTCACGGATAGAATGCCATAATTCAAAATATGATGACTGTAAACACTAAACAGGATGAGATGATATAACTATATGATGTCTTTATTAAATGGGTTGCCATGCCATAATTCAGATAGATGATGTGTATGTACTATGTAAACATGATGGCATGATATAATTCAAATATATGATTTATATAGTAAGCAAGTAAGCAGATGGCAATCCATATATGATGTAAAAACTAAGCAATGCAAGACAACATGCATGACATGGGTAATATAACCCTGCCAAGTTTGAGCATAGACCTCAGGGGGGAAATAGGACTGGTCATCAGTCTCTGAATCCTCCTCAGCAGGTAGCATTGTCTGCTCTGAATACCTTGTTTTCACTCCAGATACTTCCATCACCGCTTCAAATGGCTGATGCACAGGAAGAGTAGTTGAACATACAAATGTTGTCGACAAATGGAACACGTAATACAAAAAAATGATAGCATGATATAATTCACATACATGATGATTGGCTAAACAGCATGGCATTGCATAATTCACATATATAATGCCTTTGCAACAAGATAGCATTGTATAATTCACATATATAATGTCTTGCAACAAGATGGCAATGCATAATTCACATATATGGTAATTAGACACTGAACAGGTGGCATTCACACAAAGCATGTCTAAACTAATCAAATGACATAGCAATGCGAGACACCATACGCACGATATGAGCAACATAACCCTGCCAAGTTAGAGCATACACCTCGGGGGGCGGGGGGCGGGGGTGGAATAGGACTGGTCATCTGTCTCCGAATCCTCCTCTGAGGAGCTATCCGTAACCAGCGAGATATGCGCTTCGTCAGATAGCATAGTCTGCTCTGAAGACCTTGTTTTCACTCCAGAATTTGCCATCACCATGTCAAATGGCTGATGCACATGAAGAGCAGTTGAATGTACTAACATTGTTGACAAATGTAATATGTAACGAAAAAAAGGATGACCCGATATAATTTACATATAAGATGACTGGCTAAGCAGGATGGCATTGCAAAATTCACATATATGATGCCTGGCTAAACAAGATGGCGTTGCATAATTCACATAAATGATGAATAAACTAAACAGATGGCATTCGCACAAAGGATGTCTAAACTAAGCAGATGACATATTTGATGTATAAAGTAAGCAATGCAAGACACCATATGCATGATATAACCAACATCAGCATGCCAAGTTAGAGCGAAGACCTCAGGGGGTAATAGGAGTTGTCTTCTCCTTCTGAATCCCCCTCAGAACAGATATCTTCCTCTCGATTACAATCCGAAATGCATGGAGGGGGGCTGCCTTTGCGCCTACCATGGAGCAACGTCTGCATGAAATTTTATTGCCACGCAAGGCTCGTCTCTTTTGCTCTACATGTTCAGTTCCATTGTTTACAATAACTGTCATGCATAGGAATAAAACATAGTGAGATTATGTAAGGAGTGCATGCAGAAATCTAGAGTGATGGTAGCAACCTGTGGATAGACCCAAAACCAATAATAGCAGGCAGATAATGGCTTCAGTTAAAAAATACAGATAATGGCTTCTTTACTGTTTGTTTCCCACCCAACATGAAACTCATAGTAGACACCAGAGATTAACCAGATAGTAGATAGATACTATTGATAGCGGCCCCGATATGTACCCCACAACCATTTAAAAACTCAAGTTTGACCATTAGTTTGGAGCTGACTCAGAGTATAATCGGTGAACAGGACGATAAAGTAGCATGTAATATTAAGCGATGCATAACGTAAGCAGACACGAAAGAGTGCGACCTCTCTTGCGGACCCGTGTAGTCCTCGAGGTCATCTGCTCGGTTGATGATGGTAATGCAGTTTTCATGGCTGCCAGTGGCGGGGAAGAAGATCTGAGGCGGCGAAAGACAGTCTGGAGGCCGGATCCCTGCTGTGCTGGACCCTTCTGTCGTTGGAGCAGCTGAGCTGGGGTGGACGACGGCGCAGCAGGAGCGGGACAAACCACGCAAGGTTTTCTTTGACAACTATCTGTAAGAGAAGTAATTCTGTAAGGGCTCGTTTGAATTGGAGGATTCCAACAATGCAGGGATAGGAAATAGACAGGAATAGGATAGGAATGCACGTGCAAAACAGAGAATTTAAAAACACAAGATTTCTGCCAATCTGGGTGTTTGATTCACAACAATTGGAAGATCACAGGATGCAAAGAAGCATGGTGAGATTAAGTCAAACCACAAGAAAATGTACGGTTATAATGCTATTATGCTACTATCTCTTAGTCTTGTGCTTCATGAATAGGAATTTGAAAAGGAGGACAAGTGAAAATTAAAATTCCTATGTTTTTTCTTTCAAGGAGACACTAAAGGAACAAATCCGTGAGCTCAGTGGACAATATATATAACATGTAGAGTAAAAAAGAGATGCAACAAGTGTACAACCTCTTTGGCGAAGCCATGTCGATCTCAGCGTGATTGGGTTGGCCGGTGAGGATGCTCCGGCTGACTTTGCTGTCGGAGGAGGGGAAGAAGATCTTAAGCGTCTGGAGATGGAGCCCGAGGTACTACTCCGCTGTGATGGAGGGTTTCGTTGTTGGAGCAGCTCCGGTGAGTTGTACGACGCCGAGGCTGAAGCAGAACAAGAGAGACAACGAAAAACGTTAACCTGAGTGGAATTCTAATAGCATCTCCAATACATGACGTAAAATACATAACCACAAAGTGCTAGATGTAAAATACATCAGCCGCTCATCTCTGAACTTAACTGTCGAAACTGAACTTAACTGTCGAAACTGAACTTAACTGTCAAAACTGAACTTAACTGTCAAAACTGAATTTTGCTGTCGAAACTGAATTTTGCTGTCGAAACTGAACGCACTAGCAAGGTGAGGCTACACATCGGTCGACTGACTTTTTCATCTCTGGTCAGTCGATTTTGCAGCCGTTGGATACGAAATCAAGGGCCTGCGGTTCATCTTCAACCTCCACCCCCCTGAGCCGCCAGCCACCACCGGCCAAACAGCAGCCCCTCGCCGCCCGCGGCCGGCGGTGTGCCGCCCCGCCCGCCCCGAAAACACTCCCCACCGCCAGTCCGGCGCCGCCCCGGCCATCCCTCTAGGCCCCCCGTGCCGAGCTTTTTCTCCGGCGATCCCCACGCCACCGCTCCGCCAACGCCCCGCCACCGCCGGCGACCACCGCCCCCATCCTGAACCCTAAGATAGATAGTGGGGTACCTCTCCGGCGAGCCCCCCCCGGTGCGGCTGGTTCTTCCTTCACCCCGGCGAGCCCCCCACCCCCTGAAAATCGACTGACCCAAAAGTCAATTCAGTCGACTGAAGTGTAGCTAAATCGGAGCAGCATCGCAAGCAAGAGCAAGAGCGAGAGCAGCAGCGCGAGCAAGAGCAATAGCAAGAGCAGACCAGGCAGGGGACCGAGAGCAAGAGCAGAGCAGCAGCGCGAGCGAGAGCTAAAGCAGCAGCAGCCCCTACTGATGTGGATGTCGCCGCCGAGGGAGCGATGCCGTGGAGGAAGTGGCCGGCGACGCCGCCGTGGATGGAGCCGCGTCGTGTCGGCTCGGGACCGAGCGCCGCCAACACCGTGAGATCGAATCAAGAAGAAAATGCGGCGGTAAGTGTACAACCTCTTTGGTGGCGCCGATTAGGCCGCAGCTTCATCCGAGGAAACGGTGATGATGATGCTCTTCCGGTGGTGCAGGTGAAGCCGGCGGTGTGGGAATGGAGGTGGCGCGAAAGACGAGGGGAACGTCGGGGCAGCTCCTTGGAGGTGGAGGACGGGGTGGCTGAACCGGAGGGATGATGAGATCGACGACGGATACTCATCCGGTATGGTGGATGAGGGACGTCGAGGTGTTGCTGTGGACGACGTCGTCGGGGAAGAGGCTCCGGCTGGGTGGCGGATGGAGCAGGGTGTGGGGTTTCGTCGCGGCTTTTCGCGGCCTCGGTGTACGAATGGGTGGGCGGATGGGATGGCAGTGGGGAACCATGGCTTAGAGACGGGCTTGTCCAAAATGTGGGGTAAGTTACGAAAGTACCCCCACCGATTTGAGGCGGTTCTTTCGGTTCAGGGGTAGCACATGCATTTCACGTGTCGGAATTTCACAGGAGGTGGGAGTTTTCGCGCGCGTTGTAATTTCGGAATAGCAAGGCGCGGGTTGAGATGGAGGGAGTTGTCGGAGCACAACGAGACAAAGATATATCTTAAATATTTCGGGCTAACAAGGCGCGGGTTGAAATTTCCGGACAAGCCTAACGTGTACTGTACCAAATCAATGCGCACTACAAATGTCATTCAAAACTTTGAATTCATGTTATGCAACCTACTACTCAAATGAACGTTTTAGTGCATTCCAAACGTATATACTACCGCTTCAATATGAACTAAATTTGAATTCGTTTCTCTATTTGAATAAGATCTACAGTAATGATTGTTGTGAAGTCAAAGCATTTGAATTCGTTTCTCTGTTTTAATAAGATCTACAATCATCATTATTGTCAAGTTAAACCATCGTTTGTGTATTATCTTCACAGGACACCACATGATTAGTCTCGAGTTACATATGAACTATGTGTAGTATATGAACTCGAACTAGATTTTTTGAATCCACTTTATTTTGATTTCAAATCACATTACATTTCTAGCTCTAGCTAGATCTTCATAATCTAAACCATGTGTCATATGTATAATGTGTTTATCACATTATGTATGGTGCCCCGCCCCCTACGCCTAAAAGTATTTAGATGTGAGTTGCAAACACCACACATTACCACAAATTCAAATAAAATGTGAGAATGTTCGATATATAGTATTGTTTAGATTGTTCGATATTTAGTTGTAAGCTGCAAACGCCACACATTATCACAAATTCAAATAAAATGTGAGATTGTTTGATGTATAGTATGGTTTAGATTGTTCGGCATTTAGCTGTGAGTTGCAAACGCCATGCATTATCACATTATGGTATAACATGTGCACAGCACGTGTATCACCGCTATATTCATGCATGCAATGTTTAAAACACTATGATCTCCTATTCAAATATATGAATCCGTTTTCATATCAAATTATGATCTTTGTTAGTCTCTTACACCCACACAATCCTCTAACCTTTGTAGCTACCACTAACTTTCTCTCGTGCATGCACACGCCCTCCTCGCCCTCCCCCTCCCTCGGCATTCTATCCACCGGGCACATTCATTTTTTTCTTTAGGTCGTTCTCCCAGAGTCTCCACAACTCCTTTCCGACACACACCGATCGATAAACCTCTCCAGCGATGCCTGCCTACAACATACACACACCTTCAATCTCCTCCTTTATGTGTCCTTGCCTCGTGTCTCTCATATGGTCAGACACACGTGTAAACTCTCGCCCCTCTTTTCATCGATCTCACAACCGCACACTCCTCCCCCTATCTAGCTAGTAGTTGGGCCTCTCGCACCACCTCCTAGCTCCATTCTCTCTGTCTATCCATCTCGCTGGGCCTTATTTGCCTCTAAAAAATGGACGTACACCGACCGATCTCTCGCTATACATATAGCTAGCTAGGTCCTTATAACTCGTTTTTACCCACACGTCAATCGATCTACCTCATTAGTTGTGTCTCTCCCTTCCTCCGACAAACAACAATTGATCTACCGATCTAGTTAGGTTTGCTTACCAAACACATGGTTCCCCTTCATCATCCATGGATGCGTCCCGACAGATCTATCACGCACAGGCACACACAGAAACACATCCCCACTCTTATTGATAACATTGCAGTTCCACCCTCAGTTTGTCTAGGAGGCCTCTCCCACCATCTTCGAGAAGCAACTCCATCACCCATCCAGCACTCTACCCCTCCCCCTCCCTCTCTCTCTCCTCTCTCTCTCCTCTCTCTCTCTGTCCCATCATATTTCTCGTCCTCCAGTTATGTATGGATGTCGACCGATCTCCCTCAAGACATAGCTGGGTCTCTCCTTCTCAACACATATACGAGTCATTCTACCTCTATAGTTAGGCCTCTGCCTACCCCTCCCCCCCACCCCCTCCCCCCACACACACCGATACATCGAGTGCTCTAGTCATGTCTCCCTGCCACACACAAACTTGACATGTGCCCTCTAACGTTCTGGTAGGCCAGTCGCCCTATATCTTTCACTTGCACACACACACAATTTCGATGGCTCTCTTCATCGATCTCGCACCCACCCACTTGATCCTCTCTTCGACTCTATCGATAGCTATGACCCCTCCCTCTCTTCTCGTGGATTGCCCGACCCTCTATGTATGATATGGACAGGCCTCCATTTCACACACATTGCATGCAAAATTTTGTTTGAGATGTCATCGACACATATTCCCACAAATAATTCACGAAATCAACCCCCACCCCACCCCCACACCAAAACAAAAAACACTCACGAACGCGGTTTGTATCTCTCACACACACCCACGTAGGTGGGGGACGTGCACGAAGAGAAGAGGTGCATGCACGGCGCACGTACTCCCGTCTCTTTCCCAACCACACCCGCACGGTACACGGTGGAGCTCATTTCTGTACGAAAAAGGCAGCCCACGTGGTAATTTGGCACGTGTACTGGTTGTCCACTTGGTGGAGGGAGGATCGTCTACCACGGGTGAACAAACAAATTGCGACTTGACGTGTTATGTTAAAAAAAGAGGCAAACCATGTGGGGCCTACCTTAGAGGCAAGGCTCTATACACTGGAGTACTTTTGATGTGTCCCGTCAACTCACAGAACGAGGAGAAGCTTTCTTAGTACGCCGTCTCCCCTGCCCACGGGCGCGGTGGCTCGCAGGATGAGGTGAAGCTTGCTCCGCCTTACGCCCGCTCCCTCGCCCATGCACGCGGTGGCTCGCAGGACGAGGAGAAAAATTTACTACTCCCTCCGTTTACTCCTCGTCCCTACTACCTTGGTTATAGAGATTATATCATATTGTTTGTAATATATATGTCCTTTAGTAGATTTCAATATGAACTACTAGTACATACTCCAAACACTGATGTATATAGACATATTTTAGAGTGTAGATTCACTCATTTTGCTCCGTATGTAGCACTCTCCCTCGCCCCTCGACCCTCGCCCACGTGGTGGACATGCAGCAATTCATTCGGTCTCATATAGCCAGAACGATATATACTGCACTACCATTATTGCTCGACTTCCCGAAGAGGCGAAGAGCCAATCGCAAGGTTAATATTTTGGAGATGCCAAGCGCAAGGTTATAGGAGAACGAGTAGTAGGTGCCGCGTCATTTATAAATAAAGTTTTTTTCTTCAGTGGCACGTACGCAATATGATAGGTTCATATGGAGAGAAAAGGAAACCGCTCCACTATATACATAGTCAGGACGGGCCAGCCTACAGGTTGCTTGCTGGGGTTGCTCTCTTCACACTCTCTCGCACAAAACGACTGTGGCAACATCTCCAACATCCCAGCGGATCACGTCCGCTTGGGGAAGGGGTGGATGCTTAGTGTAGATGCGGTGGCCGTCGCCGACGGCGAAAACCCACTGTCGGCACGCCCCGATCAGGGGTCCCCGCCGTTCTCTCTCACAAAGCCGGTGAGGTTGCCTTCGTCCCTTGCTCACTGCCGCGACGTGGGCAGTTGCCACCTCCCGCCGCCCTCCTCAAGGTTGTGCTACGTCCCTCAGGTACAACTCCCTTTACAGCCGGCTTGCACCACTGCTCCAGCTGCCCACATCACTCCCTGTGGATATTTCTCTACTTCTTTGCCCCGCACATACCTCTACTAGCTTCTACGTCTTGTATTTGTGATGAGTTTATGTCTCATCAACTAGTCCCAGTAATCTTATTCTAATCACGCTTCTTCAATTTCTTTGCCACAGGGATGCTCATCTCGATTTTGGTGAAACTGCACAAAATGATCCGATGGTCAAAAGGTTGCAAACTTCATTTATTAGGAAGCTCGAACGTTGCCAGCAAATTGAAGCCTGGTCAGGGTTCACGGTTCAAGGGCTAGGGACTGCATGGATCATTTTTTTCTTTAGCTGCCTCTGTTCCAAAGTAGGGACAATTGCATTTTTACCCCTAGTTGGTTCCTACCCATGGGTTTTGCCCTTACTTTTCGAGCTTGCTCGGTTTTACCCTTACTTTTTCCGTCGAGGTCCCTCGAATGCCCTTTGACCGAAACTTTGAAAATTCATAACTAATTCATATGAACTCGGAAAAATGCAAATAAGATATCAAAATGTTCAGATAAACATTACCTTTATGTGCATATTATTTGCATTCAGGACAAAAGCACCCTTTAAACTACCTGATGTAATTAATGTTATTAACATTATCAAAAATAAAAAGGTATAAATAATATTTTTTTCATGAATAAAAAATACATGCAAATGTAGGTGATGTTTTCTGAACATCCAGATATCTTATTTGCATTTTTCTGAGTTCGTATCATCTTGTTAAGAATGTTCTAATGACTTTGACCATTATTTGGAAACTTCATAACAAGTTGATACAAACTCAGAAAAATGCAAATAAGATATTAGGATGTTCAGAAAACATCACCTACATTTGCATGTAATTTTTATTCATAAAAAATATTGTTTATACCTTTTTATTTTTAATAATGTTAATAATATTAATTACCTCAGGTAGTTTAAAGCTTGCTTTTGTCCTGAATGCCAATGATATGCACATAAAGGTAATGTTTATCTACACATTTTGATATCTTATTTGCATTTTTCCGAGTTCATACAAATTAGTTATGAATTTTCAAAGTTTTGGTCAAACGGTCAAAGGGCATTGGAGGGACCTCGACGGAAAAAGTAAGGGCAAAACTGAGCAAGCTCGAAAAGTAAGGGCAAAACCCGTGGGTAGGAACCAACTAGGGGTAAAAATGCAATTGTCCCTCCAAAATAAGTGTCAACTTTAGTAGTAGTACAACTTTGTACTAAAGTTTGCACAAAGTTGAGACACTTATTTTGGAACGGAGGGAGTACATATTTGCTATGATCTATCAATCATTGAGATGCAATAGCATGCATGTTAGTCTCCTTTGTATTTGATGAAATCTTGCAACGGGCAACCTTGGACGCAAGATACATGTAACAGAAGCTGGAAGCTTCATAGCATTGTACAAATTTATCTCGCCGATAAATTACAGTACGTACTATACTATTACTTCCTCCATTCCTAAATATAAGTCTTTGTAGAAATTTCACCATGAACCACATGCGGATGTATATAGATGCATTTGTAGATTCATTCATTTTGTTCCGTATGTAGTGGAATCTCTACAAAGACTTATCTACTAGTAATAGCTAGCCCCCACTACTAGGAATTCTCTATCCTCTCCTTGAGCCACATCATCAAAATTGATGTAGCCGTTAGATGAAGTAAATCAGTCCATAATAGCCGTCTGATCTAGACGTTGAGAGGCTCCGCACTAAGCCACATGCAAGCATGCAGAAATACCGTGGCACATGCATGTGAGTGGGTTTTAAATCACATCAACATGTCTGCATGCAAGCATGCACCGGTAGCATGCATGTAAGTGAGCTTTTAAGTCCCATTAACATGTCAAAAAGAAAAATATAATCCCATTATGCAGTAGGAGTTGGCTGATCTTTTTTCCTTACGTGGGATGATCTAAATGATGATGGGAGTTTATTTAGTTTGGCTACCACATTTGTCATGCGGTTATAGGGTTTTTTTAGTTCTATGAAATCGATAATTTTGCACAGAGAGATATACCATTGTTCCGCGGCAACGCGCGGGGACTCATCTAGTAATATTTAGGAACGGAGGGAGTACTATGTAAAGAGTTAGGTGTCGCACGGTGATAGTGTGAGGTGGGCCATGTAATCACTGAACCTACATGTTTTCACCGCTCTTGCACGCCTCCGCTGTAAGAATGGAGAAAATTATAATCTAGTAGTAGTACCTCCTTTCGCCGAAAGCGTGGGACATCCAGCAGTCCTACCACCTCAGTAATAAAGACCAATGAGCCATCAAATCACATAGACCCAGCAGTAAGTTGGACGGACGAAGCAACCATCACTCTTGCGCCAGTGAGAGGTCGCGTCCGCTCTGCCCGGGCATGAATGCGGCACCGATTCTTTGGAGCGGCGCTGACCGTTTCGGGCGGGAAGCGCGCGCGGGCGATGGAGGGGCTTTGGGTGGGCCAGGCTGGTCAGGAGCGGGTGTGGCAGCTGTCCGCCCGGAAACGAGAGGATGCACCGACTCTCGCGGCTAAAATCGTAAACTACACAACATCTTTCTGTAGGAGTAGGTCGATCTGTCGCTCTCTCTAACACACACATGCTGTTAAACACACACACACACACACACACACACACACACACACACACACACGCACGCACCTTGGTCCCGTTGCACCTTCTAACGTGACTTATTACACCTAGACGGAGGGAGTAGTAAGTATACGAGATACGGTGGCACACTGACTTAAGTCGAATACAAGTGCCCAAAATTTGTGTGCATGTTATAATAAGGATTCACTTAAAATAGTACGTGAGCGAACAGAGGGATCAATTGGACAGTGTTCCCAAGCAGTAGCGAGATGTTTGAGGTAAGATACACCGCTGGCGCTTTTAATTTTTCTTATTAATTTGTTTTTTTCACCCTCTGACTGGTGGGACCCAACGTACTACATGGAGAGAGGTAAGGTGACAAAGGCTGCATTATTTCTGCACCACTGTGGATAGTCTTACCACCAAAGCCACATGACATGATTATGATTGAAATCCCAATGACTCCCACACACACAAAAAAACACGGCATGCTTGTCACATGAATGCAGGAATGTATAAAAGGTTATTTCCCTCTCGTTGAACATAACGGGAGGGTTGTGTAGCTGGTTAGCCTGTTCGCTCATCAAACTTGAGGTCTCGGGTTCGATAACTACACTTGAGCATAATTTGTGCCAGGAGGATTCTTTGACTGGTCAAAATGTTTTCTAGGGTTTGCACGCTTCACACTCACTCTCCAGTATATATATACACGCTGGAGCCTCAGCGCTTGTAGTTGCTCTCTTCACACTCTCTCGCCCTCTCCCGATGGAGCCTCAGCGCTTGTAGTTGCTCACTTCACACTCTCTCGCCCTCTCCAGATCTAAACAAGACTTCGTTGGCCTCTCTCTCCCCTCACTACTGCTCAAACAGCCGGTAGGATCCGTCCGCCGGGAAGGGAAGGAGGCTTAACGCTGTCGCCGTCGGCGAGGGACTACCGGCGCAACTGTTCACTTTCCACCCAGCGGCGGCGCGGGAGGGCCTCCGACCCCTTCTTCTTCGCCGCCGTCCCGTCGCCCACCGAACCACGCCCCAAGTACCTTAAGGTATAATTTACTTACTCCACATGCATTGCTCTAGCTACATGTATACCATGAATCTAGGACGTGGTTCAAAGAGGAAAGGAGTGGGGGAAAGTAGTGGGAAAAGTTGTATATAGCATGAATCTAGGACGTGGTTCAAAGAGGAAATGAAGGGGGAAAGTTGTATAGCATGAATCTAGGACGTGGTTCAAAGAGGAAAGGAATGGGGGAAAGTAGTGGGGAAAGTTGTATCGCATAAATCTAGGACGTGGTTCAAAGAGGAAAGGAAGGGGCGAAAGTACTAGTTCAAAAAGGAAGACAAGGCTGTAGAGTTTGAGCAGGACTAGATTTGTTGCGCTCACATAGGGAAAGGTGTCTAAAGATAACAAAACTGGGACCAACACAAATATGCTCCTTGGTTGTTTGTTCTTTGTTGCAACAGACTGTGCATGACCACAGTACATCGGTAGATGCACATGGTGCCGGTGCGTCCACTGTCCCGTGCAACTCATTAGCTGTTGTTAATCTAAGGCCCTATTTGGTTAAAAACTCCCTAGTCCCTACCTGCTTGGTTCCAGGGACTAAACATTGACTAGAGGTTATTAAATGACATGCTAAAAGACCATGTTACCCCTAGTAATGAACTAATAGAGACAAGGTGCGATGCGTGGCAGGGGCAATTGTTGGAAAAAGTCCCAAAAAGACTCCCTCGGGGTCTTCTTTCTTTAGTCCCAAATGCCCACTTTTAGTCCCTAAAAGTCCCTCCTATTTGGTTTAGATGGGACTGACATGGAGTTTTTTTTAGTCCCTACACCAAAATGTCCCTGTAAACAAGCACCCTCTAATAATGCCGCTGGAAAATTGATGCAATGCCACAGGTAAAAGAAAATTACATGTTTAACGAATTTTATTGTTAATATAATCTCAATGTTAATATTAATCAATTCCACCGTTTGAGAAATGCTACTGTCTTGCTTTCTTTCCCATTTAGATAAGGTAGATGCTTCTTTTTGTTGGCTTCTGTGTCATCCACCGTTATTGACCACTAATTGTTTCCTTTGCACCTCTGTGTAAACAGGGTTATCTACTTCACCTTGTTGCCATTGTGACCTTTTGTTGCACTGCACAAAACACTTTTGTTTTAAGAGTGTTTTGTGCAGTTCAGCCAAAATGTCACACTGACAACGTTGCTTGATTGCTTGATCTTAGTGGAACTGCACAAGAGGAGATCTTACTTCCTATCCGTTAAGGCGAATTTGGTTCAGATCTTCTTCTTGTGAGTTGTTTGAATTCCGCATCATGAGAGGTCAGTACTAGCCTTCTTTCACATGATTCTGCAGTGTGCTTTCATATGTTGTGCTACTTGTACGATAATGTTGCTTGATTTTAGTGAACTGCACAAATGGAGACAAGACTTCCAATCTGTATGTGCACCGTAATATCCCATTGAGGTAAGATAAGGATATTTCACAAGGAGCAGTTGAAGGATGGTTACATTACTCCCCACAAGACCAAACTAACTTCAGCTCAGAAGGACTGACAAATCTCCATTTTTTTGCTGTGATGCGCGAGTACAATGTTGTTCTAGGATTCTTTCTGGTGAGTTCCATTTTTCTAAAAGTGTGCTCTACATGGACCATGTATGTGCCTGTTGAAACTGTCAATTCATAGTACAATTTGCTTTATACTAATCACTTTTTTGTATTTGTGCAAATAGGGGTGCTCAGCTTGATTTCAATGGGAACTGCACAAAATGTTCATGAATACATAGAATCATTCATTTCCACCACAAGAAAGGAGGTGCCGATAAGTTCAAGGCGTTGCAACATATAAGGGCGAAATCATACAAGCTACGCGCGAATTTGGTTGATTTTGGTGGAACTGCACAAAAAGAAGAGCTGGTTTATTTAGCACGAGGTGCCATGTCAATGTCCGAACTGATGGCAAACCCTGCCCATTCCACAATCGTAGGCATTTGATATTTTGGAATGGGACAACCTTGTCAAATTTTGCTCATTGATTTTAGCAAGAAATGCGTTTGATATTTTCGAATGGGACGCCCTTTGCTGTCAGCAGCGTCGATCAATCATTTCTTTATTCTTTAGTTGTGAAGTAAATATTGCCTCTGACATGTGAGTAGCTGAGATGCATAATCATCGATAGTTTTGAGTGTTCTCTATGAATTGCCAGGCCTGTGTGTTTGATTGCAATGTACAGAAACGCTAAAAAGCTGCTCAAACTCTTTGTACTCCTTCTGTTCCTTTTTACTTCGCACATTGTGAAAGTGCATACTTTTTTGTATAAGATTGGTCAAAGTAGAGATACTTTGACTGCAGACAAAACTTGTATGCAGACTAGAAAGGACCGGAGGGAGTACATGTGAAACTGCTACAAACGAGGTGATCACCCTGGGAATAATGCTAGTACGTATTGTTTTGCATGTTCATCCAATGCCAGTGATACAGGAATTCGAACTAATCGAAATAAATTCATTCATACACAGTCGGATTTCATATAAACATGCCGGATTTCATTACATTTCATACATTCTTCAACTAAAAAGGGGTGCGCTGGAGGTATAATTAATTAACCGAAGCTACCCACCTGTGTCCCGCTGAGCCGAACAGAAGCTTCAATGACTTAACTGCAGGTGCAGTTGCGTAACTGACATGTGGCCTGTTGGGCCCACGTGTCAGTCAGCCAACTGCACCAGCAGTTAAGTAGAAGCAACGTTCTTCTCCAGCGCAGCTCTCCGACTCCACGTCGCCGCCAAGAAGCTAACCGGCCGTCAATGGTCAACCTGCCTAGCTTGGCTTCAACCGGAGGGTAGCAGCGGTGGCCTTACTTGGACCCGAGCGGCGGCGACCTACCGTGTTCTACTCTTCCTCGTTTTCTGTGTGGCGCGACCTCATTGGCAGCGGGGCGGGGCCTCGGCGGAGCCGGCGGGCGGCGCCTCAGCAGAGCGGTGGAAATCCTCCCCCACGTTGCCGGCAGGGTGGGGCCTCGGCTGAGCCGGCGATGTCCTCTGCCTCGTTGTTGGCGGGGCGGGGCCTCGGCGGAGCCGGCGGTGTCCTCTGCCTCGTTGTTGGCGCCGCGGGGCCTCGGCGGAGCAGGGCCTCGTCGACGCCAGCGGAGCGGGGACTCGTCGGAGCCGGCATTGTCCTCTGCCTCGTCCTCGGTCTCGCCAAACAACGCCTCGCCCGCTTCATCGCCCTCTTTGCTAGCCTCTTTGTAGGCGGCCGCAGCCTCCGCCACCCGCATGCGGTACCGCCAGCCCTCGAGGCGGCCCTTGCGGGCGGAGCGGTACGAGTCGAGCAGCGCCTCCTGCTCCACCCGCTCCGCGGCGATCTGCTCCTCCGCCTGCAGGTGCTCCTGGAGGAGATGGTGGTTGTAGGCGGCGTCGGCCTGCGCCTCCCGGAACTGCTCCTCACCCATCTGCCTTACCCTGTCCATATATTGGGCACGGGCCTCGCCGATGGTCATGGTGCAATGCACCAGCGAGGGTGGCGCGGAGGAGGGGGTTGGCGCCGGATCATCGACTACCATGTTCTCCATTGGGACGTCGTCGTCCTCCGGCTGCCTGCCGGCCAGCCGGTCGGCAGCAATGGCTGCCATCTCCTTGTGGTTCGTCGTTCGCCCGTCCCGAAGAGCGCTGGAGCGCGAGGAAGCCATGGTGGGCAGTAGTGGTGTGGACAGGAGAAAGGGAACGGATGCGGATGACTGCGGCTATGGCCGGCGCAGCAGTTTATATAGCAATGGTGGGCGGGCGGAGGGACGGACGTGTGGCGCCGGAGTAGCCGCCTCGGCAACCGCGTATCATTAATGTGGGCGGCAGATGGACGGACGGACGACACTTGTGTCGTTTGAAGGCGGAGCAATCGCCTGCACCGGGAAGCGGGGCGGGCGGTGCTGACTGTTTCGGGCGGAAAGTGCGCTCGGGCGAGGAGATGACTTTACTTGGAGAGGATGACAATGGGGACCCACCAGGTCCATAGCCTCACGTACGCAAGTGCCTCCTTATTATATATATATATATGTATAAAACTATAATTTATTTTGCCTCCTCCTGGTTTCCTGACATCACGGTCCCACACCATTGTCAACCTATGTAGTAGTCAATAAACGAGAGAATTGCACAAGAAGCGGCCGACGGCTGGGACCAAGCAGCTCGAGCAGTATTTGTGTTTTTGAGGTGTGAGCACTGCAGAGTTTTTCGATGTTTAGCCCAGATATTAATTTTTCTCCTCTGAACAACAACGAAAATATCGCTGCAGGTATTAACTGGGCGGGTTGTGGCCCGTCTAGCCCAGGCCAGATATCCAGCCCAGATATTAATTTTTTTCAAGCTGAAAATGGCTAGCCCAGCTATACTTTTTTTTAGGAATACCCAGGCAAGGTCAAGTTGTTATTCTCCGCCCCGCTGGGCTGCAAATCTTTCCTAGGAGGGATGCATTAGGCTTAACAAGTAAATGGGCTTTAAGAAATAATAAATGGGATGTAATTATAAAAACTGGGCGGTAACTATAAAAAAATGCACCAAACACGTGATTACTTTATAAAATATTATTTTTGGATAATGAAAATTTTAATTTCATTAATTGTTGCAAGCGCGATGTTTCGTTGGACTTTTACGTAATATAAATTTATATTGAAATTGTATTTAATCTGACTAGAAATTTCGGGATAAAAATATTTCGGATCCCATCAAAATGTGGGAAATTTTATTGAATTCTGTTTTGAACGGTTGGTTGAAATGGGCTGTACTTTTAACAAACTGTAAATGGGCTGTAGTAAATTCCATTAGAATTCAAAAATGGGCTACACATTCTTACAAATCTCAAATGGGCTATAAGTACTCTGCCACACACTTCTGGCCTTACTAAGTTGACGCGTCCCCTAAAAAAACAGAGTTGACACGTATGCAAGGCTTTGTCAACTTGTAGTCAACACACGGTTCTAGCAGTAGTGGCCGTTGGATGTCCATCCAACGGATGCCGTGCTTCTTCTTCAATCTCGGATATTCTAGCTTCACCCGCCCAAAAAATGATTCCTCCCCCTGACATCTGGGGTGCACCGTTTCGGAAGCTGACCTGTGGGCCTACTAAGCTGATCTGCATGCATTCAAAAAAAAGTTGACGTACCAAGGGCTTTGTCAACTTAGTCAATATAAACGATTCTAGCTGCAATGACCGTATGATGTCCATCCAACGGCCGTCGTGCTTCTTCAACCTCTGGTCCTCTTGCTCCAGCCGCCCAAAGCAGCGCCGGTCGTGCCGCCTGCTCCTGCCTCCCGTGGTCGGCTGTGCTGCCGCGGAGGCCTCAGCGCCCCCTACTACTCCCACCACTGGCCAGGCCATCCCTCCACTCACCCACACCCCCTGTTATTCTGCGGCGACGGCAGCCTCACACCGCAGCCGAACTAGTGAATGCTCGTACTCCTCTCCGCGTGGGCATCCACTGCCGCGTCTTGCCCGGCTCTGCGTCGTCCCCTTCCTAGGCCTCGCCGTCGTCCACCGCTGTGGTGCTCTCGGCACGGCGTGGTCAATGTGGTCAACGACCGACTTCCATCGGAAGAGTACTATACGTGGAGAGGCTGACAGCTGGGTCCACGGCAGCCGCAAGGAAGTGCCTCCTTATTACGCGGAAAATAATTATTCCTCCACCTGACAGCGGGGACCCACCGGACGGGCCACCAGTATTTTGTGAAAAAAATCGTTTCCCCCTGACTGCTGGGACCCACCGGACGGGCCACCGTATTTCACGAAAAAACGTTCCCCCCGCTGTCAGCTCGGACCCACCGGAAGTGCCTCCTTATTACGCACAAAAAAAATGAATACTCCCCCAGCTAGCTGGGACCCACCTTGGTGGGAGGCTGACTTGTGGGCCTACTATGTTGACGGGGACGAAGGGCTTTGTCAACTTAGTTAATATGAACGATTCTAGCTCCAGTGACCGTACGATGTCCATCCAACGGCCGTAGTGCTTCTTCAACCTCTGGTCTTCTTGCTCCAGCCGCCCAAAGCAGCGCCGGTCGTGCCGCATGCTCCTGCCTCCCGTGGCCGGCAGTGCTGCCGCAGAGGCCTCACCGCCCCTACTATTCCCACCGCTGGCCAGGCCTTGCGGCGACAACAGCCTCACACAGCAGCCGAACCAGTGAATCCTCGTACTCCTCTCCGCGCGGGCTTCCACTGCCGCGTCTTCCCCGGCTCCGCGTCGTCCCCTTCCTAGGCCTCGCCGTCGTCCACCACCGTGGTGCTCTCCGCGCGGCATGGTCAACGTGGTCAAGGAACGACTTCCATTGGAAAAGTACTGTACATGGAGAGGCTGACAGCTGGGTCCACGGCCACATCCCATTTTTTTTGTGATTTGCCAAGTAAGTCGCTTTGTCAGGCATGTTGTGCTTCAAATCTTTCAAGACGAGGAGAGCTTTCATTCGGCTGGCCGAGAAAATGGCCCATCAGTAATGAGAAATGGGCTGTACATTTTTAAAACACATCAAACCGGCAATTAGTTTCAAATATCTTTTTTTCATTTCAAGATTTTAAATTACATTAATTTTTATGCGTGGAGAATTTGTTGGATTTTATATTGATATACATTTATTTTTAAAATCACTTTGAATGTGAGTCGAAATTTTGGGATTAAAAACAGTTCAGACCGCACCGAAATATGCAAAATTTCGTATAATTTTTTAACCGTGGCCACAATATGGGCTGTAATGCTAACAAAAAGAATATGGACTCCAAAAAACCCTTAAGAATTAGCAAATGGGCTGTAAATTATTAGAAATAATGGCAGATGGGTTGTATGCTGTTTTCCACAGATTTGAGGCTTTCCTAAAAAAAGGTTGACGCACAAGCACTGACTGTTGGATGTCCATCCAACGGCCGTCGTGCTTCTTCAATCTCTGCTCTTCCTGCTCCAGCCGCTCAAACAAGCGCCAGCGGGACTGCCTGCTCCCTCCTCCCCGCGGCCGGCTGTGCTGCCGCGCAGGCCTCACCGCCCCACCGTACTCCCATCGCTGGCCTAGCCATCCCTCTACTCACCCACACCTGCTGTTATTCTCCGGCGACGGCAGACGAACCAGTAAACCCTCGTACAGTCGTACTCCCCTCCGCGTGGGAAACAACTGCCGAGTCTTCCCTGCCTCCGTGTCGTCCCCTTCCTAGGCCTCGCCGTCGTCCACCGCCGTGGTGCTCTCGGCGCGGCGTGGTCAATGTGGTCAACGACCGACTTCCATCGGAAGAGTACTGTGCGTGGAGACGCTGACAGCTGGGTCCACGGCCGCAGCAAGGAAGTGCCTCCTTATTACGCGCAAAATAATTATTCCTCCACCTGACAGCGGGGACCCACCGGACGGACCACCGTATTTCGTGAAAAAACGTTTCCCCCCTGACTGCTGGGACCCACCAGCTACACCTTCGCATGCAAGGAAGTGCGTCCGGGCAAAAAAAAATGATTCGCCCCCCTGACTGCTAGGACCCACCAGCTACATCTTCGCACGCAAGGAAGTGCCTGACAGTCGAGACCCACCTGGTCGAAGCGTACGTAGCGTTGCCATTCTGGTCACGAACGTGTACGTACATATATACTGGTGGATGTAGAGGCGCGCACGTGTCGTAGTAGAGGCGCGCACGTAGCATGTACACGTACGTACAGCGGCTAGGGTGCAAGAAAGAAAATACGGCCACGTATGTGTACATACGGGCGGGGTCTCGAACGCCTACTTGCGCATACGTACGGCGAGGGCTCGTTGACATGGCTGGGTCGGAACGGAGAAACAATGTCGTCGTCGTGTTCATGGGGAGGCAACGGAATGCGTCGTGTTCATGGGGAGGCAACGGAATGCGTCATGTTCATCGGGAGGCAACGGAACGAGTGGGAACCAACCGGCTGGGTCGGAACGGAATGCGTGGTCGTGTTCATCGGGAGGGCTTGGACGGAACAGGCGATGGAAACGAGGCCTGGCATACCGCACAACGGAGGAAACAGACCTCCTACGTTCGGAACGGGGTCTTGTTGATCGGGAGGGGTGTGGCGTACCGCAAAACGGAGGAAACGGACCTCCTACGGTCAAAACGGGGGTCCTGTTGATCGGGAGGGGTGTGGCGTACCGCAAAACAGACGAAACGGACCTCCTACGGTCGAAACGGGGGTCCTGTTGATCGGGAGGGGTGTGGCGTACCGCAAAACGGACGAAACGGACCTCCTACGGTCTAAACGGGGGTCCTGTTCATCGGGAGGGGTGTGGCGTACCGCAAAACGGGACTCCACGGGATACTGTTCATCTCCACCGTCGACCTCCTCCAGCCTGCACGGGCTACCGTCGACCTCCTCCAGCCTCCACGGGCTCTTGTTCATCCAGCCTCCACCGCGCGCTACTCCACCGGCTACTGTTCAACCACCCCTCCACGGGCACCCCTCCACCGTCTACTGTTCATCCAGCCCTCCACCACACCACGGGGTCCTGTTCATCCAGAGGCAATGCCACCACTCACTATTCATCCAACCCCCCCCCCCCAACGCTCACTGTTCATCCCAGAGGCAGCATCGATCGGCTTCAGTTAGCAGCAGTAGCGAAGGAATCGCTCGATCGGCTTCAGTTAACAGCCATCGATCGATCGCTCAGGTTCAGTAACGCGTAGCCTACAGTGCGATCGCTCGGGTTCAGTTAGAGCCCAACGCCTCGCTCGGGTTCAGTTAGAGCCAATGCCTCGCACACACACGTGTACGTGTACGAGAGAAACGCGCATCGCTCGGCCCCCGACCTCCCACCGTAACCGGGAACTCCCCGAAATTTTCCTCGCCCTCGCTTCTCCACGGTTTTTTCCGTCATGGACGGCCCAAAGAATGTCATGCAGCTGCGTCTCCGGCCCGCCCAGGACGAAAAGCCCATTTTCTGTCATGATTTTTTGTCATAGAAGTAGGAGCCCACCACATCTGTGATGATACCGGGTTTTGTCACAATTATCGTCATAGAAGTGTCATATGTATGACAGAATTTTTTTTCGTTCGGCCCAAAATGTCACGGCTGTGTCTTTTTTTTGTAGTGGCTATCGATAGATGTTTTCTTCCCTGCAGGGGTGCACCAACTTACCCACCACGCTCGATTAACTTGGCCGGACACACTTGCCTGGGTCATGCCCGGCCTCGGCCAAACAATACGCCGCAACCCGACCTAGGCTTAATAGAGAGGTCAGCACGTCGGACTAAACCTATGCCCCCAGGGGTCATGGGCCATCGCCCCAGGAACTCCTGCACGTTGCGTACGCGGCCAGTGAGCAGACCTAGCTGCCTCCCTAAAAAGGCAGGAGCTTACCAGTCCAACCCGGCGCGCGCCGCTCAGTCGCTGACGTCTATTAAGCTTTGGCTGATGTATACGACGCAGAACGCCCATACTATGCCCACGTGATGGTTAGTGCTATCAGGCCAGAGGCCCCTCGGATCAAATATCCAAATCATAGTGGATTAGGAGCACGCGGTAACAAGCAGAGACTCACGAAAGATGTGACCCCGTTGCCCCGTCTGGAGGACTTGCGGCAAAGGCTAGGAATGCCCGGCCACGCCTCGTAATTATCTCGCGGGCACCTTCCAGGTCAACCCGACTCCACACACTCGCAATTAAGCTCGCGCGGGTACCCCTCAGGGTCGACCCGTCTTTAGTAACATGGTTCGGTGTAAAGTCATAGTAACCATAGTAACCGTGTGTCTAACACCAAGAGGAAAACCTGAGGAATCACCCTTGACAGATTCCACTCGATGTAATCATCAAGGTGAACGTAAGAGGAACCACCCCCTAGGTTCACACTTGAGGGGTTGCACGACAGAGTCGTATCGGAAGTGGTTAAGGCGGAATCACCCTCGATGACCACGACCGAATAGCTACACTACAGGGTTAACATCAGAAGTGCTGTAGAGGTCTCACCCTCGGCACTCGATAGTAACCCAGTAGTGTTGAGCAACTAAGGGGAAAGTGATGTGCGGTGCCGGGGCCTGGTCTTCGATCCCGTTGATCGGGTCTTCAATGATGAAGCAGGGGCAACAAGGACAAGGTGGGGGTCACTGATGGATCACTAACCAACCTATACTAAGCAATATAGGATAAGCGGGTAGGTAACAATAAGCAGGTTACAAAAGCAGGCTATGCATCATAATAGGAGCAATCAATTACAGTAGCAAAATCTAATGCAAGCATGAGAGAATGGAATGGGCGATATCGGGATGATCAAAGGGGGGGCTTGCCTGGAAGCTCTGTTGCAAAGGAAGAAGAGTCGTCGGTGACGTAGTCGATCACAGGGGCGGCATCGGTCTCGGGGTCTACCGGAGAGAAGAGGGGGAAGAAACAATAAATATAAACCAAACATAGCACCACAAAGCATAACATGGCAATATGATGTGCCGTGTGTGACCTAACGTATGGCTACGCGATAAAGGTGAAGGGGGAATTTAACCGGGAATGTTTTCCCGGTTCCGGACCTGTGTCACACAGATGACCGGAGGGGGAAAGTTCCATGTTCAGCATTCTAGGGGCATGTGACAGATGAACGGACCGCGTATTCGGATTTGTTGGATTTTTCTGAGCAACTTTCATGTAGAAAACATTTTGATCCGAGCTACGGTTTATTATCTATGACTTTCTAAAGTTTTAAATGTTTTCTGAAATTATTTAAATCAACAGAATTAACAGAAAAGAAAAAATGACGTCAGCATGACGTGTAGATGACGTCAGCAGTCAACAGAGTGGCTGACCAGGTCAAACCTGACTAGTGGGGCCACCGGGACCCACATGTCAGCCTCTGTGGGTTAACAGTGGATTAATTTGACTAACAGTCCTACTTAGGGGTGTGGGCCCCGTTAGTCAGTGACTAATTAGTGATTAAAACTAATTAACAGATTAATTAACGTTTTATTTATTTATAAAACCTGTTTAATTAGCGCGGGGCCCACATGTCAGTGGCACTAGGTGCGGCCACGTTAGTGTTGACCCAAGTTGACCCAAGTCAAT
Source organism: Triticum aestivum (assembly GCF_018294505.1). Lineage (NCBI taxonomy): Eukaryota > Viridiplantae > Streptophyta > Magnoliopsida > Poales > Poaceae > Triticum > Triticum aestivum. Next base: position 30,085,506 of record NC_057796.1, on the reverse strand, counting down.
AGGTCAAAGGGGGCCCCCGAGCCCACCAGTGAGTGGCCCAGGCGGTGCCACCTGGGCGCCACGTCGGACACCGGCCGGAGACGCGCCGGAGTTGACTCCGGCGAGCCAAACATGGCGGCGCGGCTCGGGAGGGGCGCGGATTTCGCGCACAGTGGTCTGCGGGGTTGTGGCTGGGCGCGGTCGACGCGGCTCGGCGTCGCGCGTCGGAGGGTGATGGCCGGAGTGGCTGGAACGGACGGGGGCGAGCGCTTCGAGCTTGCCGGCGGTGAGGTGCTTCGGGCGAGCAATGACAACGGTGGTACGGCGCGAGTTCGGGCTATCCAGAGAGCTGGGCGAGGCCTACGTGCATGCGCGAGCAAGATGGGCGCGAGCACATGACCAAAAGGTCGCCGGAACGACGCCGGGGACGAGCTACGTGGAGATGCATCCGGTCGGAGCATGGGGTCGGCGCTACGGGGAGGTTAAAACGAGCGCTGTGACGCGCGTTCGAACGAGGGGAGCCGCACGCATCCAACGCCGGCGGTCCCGCGTGCTGGGATGGCCTAGAGCCACGGCAGCGCTGACCGGAGCGGCGCCGGAGTTCGGACGTCGATGGATTCGAGCGTCCAGGGCACGGCAAGGGTGGCGGAGGGGCGCGTTGAGCAGCTAGGAGCTCTAGGAGCTCGGTGGTGGTGTTAGTGCGACGCGAGGAGCATCAGGGCGACGACAATGAGCTCAACGGCGGAGCTCGGCTCGGCCATGGTGGGTCCAGCCGCTCCGGGCGCGTACGGGAGCAAAAGAGAGGGGGGGAGTGTAGCTCACAGTGAGCCTGCAGATGTGCTCAGTGGGCTCGGGGGAGGCGCGAGGTGGCCGAATTCGAAGCCGGCGTTCGTCGGAGCAGAGGAGGTAGAAGAGGTCGCCGCAGTGCTGCGGGGCCGTCCCGGTCCGCGTGGCTCGGCGGGGAGGATGAGGAGGTCGAGGCAGAGCCTGGGAGCACGTTGGCGAGGCAAAGGCCGGCCGGTGGCCGCGGTGGAGTGCGCTGAGCGGCGATGGAGAGGCGCGACCGAGGCGGATCTGGAGGGGAGAGGGAGAGGTGGAGAGGGTAAGCAGCAACTCATGGGGACGGGGGAAAAGATCTCTCGGGGGCAGGGGGTCGACGCTGGCGTCCTTATCCTCCCCGCGGCGCCTGTAGCGGCGTGGCCGACGAGGTGGGTTCGGCGGCGACGCCCCTGTTGCGATCTGAGACCGAGGAACAGGGCGGGGGGAGAGACCGGTGCTAGGGGGCAACTGGGATGGCTCGGGTGGGTTAGGTGGGCTGGCCCAGGTGGGTTAGGTCCACGGGGGTTGCTCTCTCTCTCTCTCCCTCTCTTTTCTTTCACATTTTTTAAACTTTTCTGCTTTCTTTTATTTGCAGAAAGCAAAATAGTTTTATAAAACTAATCTTGCACCGAAAATACCACTTTAACTTAAGCCACTGCTATAATTAACTTGGCACCAAAAATAAAGTAGTTTAGTATTTTTATAAATTAAAAAGCACTTAAATAAATGATTTAGCCACTGTTTTAACTAGTTTAGGGCACTTAGACATTTTGGAAAAATGTTAGTTCACTACCATTATTATCAAAAGAATATTTGCCACATGATGAACATTTTAGATTTCATGCCTGACAAATATGATTTTTTGACTTTAGATTGGATTTGAATTTGAATGGTGATTTGGATCAAGTGAAGAATAGCAACAGTAACATGATGACATGACACCATTAACAGGGGATTATTGTAGCATGACACTGGGGTGTTACACCAGTTTTGCACACGCAGAATACTCGGGTTAAACTTGACGAGCCTAGCATATGCAGATATGGCCTCGGAACACTGGAGACCGAAAGGTCAAGCATGAATCATATAGAAGATATGATCAACATAGTGATGTTCACCATTGAAAACTAGTCCATCTCATGTGATGATCGGACATGGTTTAGTTGATATGGATCACGTGATCACTTAGATGATTAGAGGGATGTCTATCTAAGTGGGAGTTCTTAAGTAATATGATTAATTAAACTTAAATTTATCATGAACTTAGTCCTGGTAGTATTAGCATATCTATGTTGTAGATCAATAGCTCGCTTTAGCTCCCCTGTTTTATTTTTTATGTTCCAAGAGAAAACTAAGTTGAAAGATGTTAGTAGCAATGATGCGGATTGGATCGATGATCTGAGGATTATCCTCATTGCCGCACAGAAGAATTATGTCCTTGATGCACCGCTAGGTGACAGACCGATTGCAAGAGCAAATGCAGACGTTATGAACGTTTGACAAGCTCGATATGATGACTACTTGATAGTTTAGTGCACCATGCTTTACGGCTTAGAATCGGGGCTTCAAAGACGTTTTAAACGCCACAGAGCATATGAGATGTTCCAAAAGTTAAAATTAGTATTTCAGACTCATGCCCATGTCAAAAGGTATGAGACCTTTGACAAATACTTTGCCTACAAGATGGAGGAGAATTGCTCAGCTAGTGAGCATGTGCTCAGAATGTCTGAGTACTACAATCACTTGAATCAAGTGGGAGTTAATCTTCCAGATAAGATAGTGATTGACAGAGTTCTCTAGTCACAATCACCAAGTTACTAGAACTTCATGATGAACTATAATATGCAAGGGATAACGGAAATGATTCCCATTCTCTTCGTGATGCTGAAATTGACAAAGGTAGAAATCAAGAAAAAAACATCAAGTGTTGATGGTTGACAAGACCACTAGTTTCAAGAAAAGGGCAAAGGGAAGAAGGGGAACTTCAAGAAGAACGGCAAGCAAGTTGCTGCTCAAGTGAAGAAGCCCAAGTCTGGACCTAAGCCTGAGACTAAGTGCTTCTACTTCAAAGGGACTGGTCACTGGAAGCAGAATTGCCACAAGTATTTGGCGGATAAGAAGGATGGCAAAGTGAACAAAGGTATATTTGATATACATGTTATTGATGTGTACTTTACTAGTGTTTATAGCAACCCCTCGGTATCTGATATTGGTTCAGTTGCTAAGAGTAGTAACTCGAAATGGGAGTTGCAAAATAAACAAGAGACTAGTTGAGGACGAGGTGACGACGTTTGTTGGAAGTAATTACAAGGTTGATAAGATCACCATCGCACACTCCTTTTACCTTCGGGATTAGTGTTGAACCTAAAATAAATGTTATTTGGTGTTTGCGTTGAGCATGAATATGATTTGATCATGTTTACTGCAATACGGTTATTCATTTAAGTCAAAGAATATTTGTTGTTCTATTTACATGAATAAAACCTTCTATGGTCATACACTCAATATAAATGGTTTATTGAATCTCGATCGTAGTGATACACATATTCATAATATTGAAGCCAAACGATGCAAAGTTAATAATGATAGTGCAACTTATTTGTGGCACTGCCGTTTAGGTCATATTGGTGTAAAGCGCATGAAGAAACTCCATGCCGATGGGCTTTTGGAATCACTTGATGCTTGCGAACCATGCCTCATGGGCAAGATGACTAAGACTCCGTTCTCCGAAACAATGGAGCGAGCAACTGACTTATTGGAAATAATACATACTGATGTATGCGGTCCGATGAGTGTTGAGGCTCGCGGTGGGTATCGTTATTTTCTGACCTTCACAGATGATTTGAGCAGATATGGGTATATCTACTTGATGAAACATAAGTCTGGAACATTTGAAAAGTTCAAAGAATTTCAGAGTGAAGTGGAAAATCATCGTAACAAGAAAATAAAGTTTCTACGATCTGATCGCGGAGACGAATTTTGAGTTACGAGTTTGGTCTTCAATTAAAACAATGTGGAATAGTTTCACAAACTTATGCAACCTGGAACACCACAGCATAATGGTGTGTCCGAATGTCATAACCGTACTTTATTGGATATAGTGCAATCTATGATGTCTCTTACCGATTTACCACTATCGTTTTGGGGTTATGCATTAGAGACAGCTACATTCACGTTAAATAGGGCACCGTCTAAATCCGTTGAGACGACACCGTATGAACTATGGTTTGGCAAGAAACCTAAGCTGTCATTTCTTAAAGTTTGGTGTTGTGATGCTTATGTGAAAAAGTTTCAACATGATAAGCTTGAACCCAAATCAGAGAAGTGCGTCTCCATAGGATACACAAAATGTTGGGTAGACCTTCTATCACAGATCCGAAGGCAAGATCTTTGTTGCTAAGAATGGATCCTTTCTAGAGAAGGAGTTTGTCTCGAAAGAAGTGAGTGGGAGGAAAGTAGAACTTGATGAGGTAATTGTACCTTCTCTCGAATTGGAAAGTAGTTCATCACAGAAATCAGTTCCAGTGATTCCTACACCAACTAGTGAGGAAGATTAATGATGATAATCATGAAACTTCAGATCAAGTTACTACCGAACCTCGTAGGTTAACCAGAGTACGGTCCGCACCAGAGTGGTACGGTAATCTTGTTCTGGAGGTCATGTTACTTGACCATGACAAACCTACGAACTATGAGGAAGCGATGATGAGCCCAGATTCCGCGAAATGGCTTGAGGCCATGAAATCTGAGATGGGATCCATGTATGAGAACAAAGTGTGGACTTTGGTTGACTTGCCCGATGATCGTCAAGCCATAGAAAATAAATGGATTTTCAAGAGGAAGACGGACGCTGATAGTAGTGTTACTATCTACAAAGCTCGAATTGTCGCGAAAGGTTTTTGACAAGTTCAAGGTGTTGACTACGATGAGATTTTCTCACTCGTAGCGATGCTTAAGTCTGTCCAAATCATGTTAGCAATTGCCACATTTTATGAAATTTGGCAAATGGATGTCAAACCTGCATTCCTTAAATGGATTTCTTAAAGAAGAGTTGTATATGATGTAATCAGAAGGTTTTGTCGATCCTAAAGGTGCTAACAAAGTGTGCAAAGCTCCAACGATCCATCTATGGACTGGTGCAAGCATCTCGGAGTTGGAATATACGCTTTGATGAGTTGATCAAAGCATATAGTTTTATACAGACTTGCGGTGAAGCCTGCATTTACAAGAAAGTGAGTGGGAGCACTACAGCCTTTCTGATAAGTATATGTGAATGACATATTGTTGATCAGAAATGATGTAGAATTTTCTGGAAAGCATAAAGGAGTGTTTGAAAGGAGTTTTTTCAAAGATAGACCTCGATGAAGCTGCTTACATATTGAGCATCAAAATCTATAGACATAGATCAAGACGCTTGATAAGTTTTTCAATGAGTACATGCCTTGACAAATTTTTGAAGTAGTTGAAAATGGAACAGTCAAAGAAGGAGTTCTTGCCTGTGTTGTAAGGTATGAAGTTGAGTAAGACTCAAAGCCCGACCACGACAGAAGATAGGAAGAGAATGAAAGTCATTCCCTATGCCTCAGCCAAAGGTTCTATAAAAGTATGCCATGCTGTGTACCAGACCTATTGTATACCCTGCACTGTGTTTGGCAAGGGAGTACAATAGTGATCTAGCAGTAGATCACTGGACAGCGGTCAAAATTATCCTTAGTGGAATAAGGATATGTTTCTCGATTATGGAGGTGACAAAGGGTTCGTCGTAAAGGGTTACGTCGATGCAAGTTTTGACACTGATCCAGATGACTCTAAGTCTCAATCTGGATACATATTGAAAGTGGGAGCAATTAGCTAGAGTAGCTCCGTGCAGAGCATTGTTGACATAGAAATTTGCAAAATACATACGGATCTGAATATGACAGACCCGTTGACTAAACTTCTCTCACAAGCAAAACAAGATCACACCTTAGTACTCTTTGGGTGTTAATCACATGGTGATGTGAACTAAGATTAATGACTCTAGTAAACCCTTTGAGTGTTGGTCACATGACGATGTGAACTATGGGTGTTAATCACATGGTGATATGAACTATTGGTGTTAAATCACATGGCGATGTGAACTAGATTATTGACTCTAGTGCAAGTGGGAGACTGAAGGAAATATGCCCTAGAGGTAATAATAAAGTTGTTATTTATATTTCCTTATATCATGATAAATGTTTATTATTCATGCTAGAATTGTATTAACCGGAAACTTAGTACATGTGTGAATACATAGACAAACAAAGTGTCACTAGTATGCCTCTACTTGACTAGCTCGTTGAATCAAAGATGGTTAAGTTTCCTAGCCATAGACATGATTTGTCATTTGATTAACGAGATCACATCATTAGAGAATGATGTGATTGACTTGACCCATTCCGTTAGCTTAGCATTTGATCGTTTAGTATATTGCTACTGCTTTCTTCATGACTTATACATGTTCCTATGACTATGAGATTATGCAACTCCCGAATACCGGAGGAACACTTTGTGTGCTACCAAACGTCACAACGTAACTGGGTGATTATAAAGGTGCTCTACAGGTGTCTCCGATGGTGTTTGTTGAGTTGGCATATATCGAGATTAGGATTTGTCACTCCGATTGTCGGAGAGGTATCTCTGGGCCCTCTCGGTAATGCACATCACTATAAGCCTTGCAAGCAATGTGACTAATGAGTTAGTTTTTTTTGACTGGGTGACTAATGAGTTAGTTGCGGGATGATGCATTACAGAACGAGTAAAGAGACTTGCCGGTAACGACATTGAACTAGGTATTGAGATACCGACGATCGAATCTCGGGAAAGTAACGTACCGATGACAAAGGGAACAACGTATGTTGTTATGCGGTTTGACCGATAAAGATCTTCGTAGAATATGTAGGAGCCAATATGTAACGCCCGGGTAACTAAGCTACAGTAATACCACGCTAATGGTGCCATGTCACCATGGTTACTGTTGCTAATCTACCGTTAGGCCAAACCCTTTCAAAATTCAAATTCAAATTAATGTCAACAATAAAAGTTTTTCAAAATTTAAAACAAAAATGTTCGGGAGGTGCCATATTTTGCATAAGTAAATATGGTGTAATAAACACATTTTTATAAAATGCCTAGATAATTTAAATGATTTAAAACAGAAAAGAAAATAAATAAAAGAAAGAAAAAGTGAAAACAAAACAAAACAAAATAAAAACAAAGAAAAGCCCCCCCCCCACTGGGCTACGGCCCAGCCAGCAGCCCAACCGGGCCACTAGGCCCGCCCACCCACTCCCTTAACCCCCTGGACCCTGAAACCCACCCCCACCGACACCTCACTCCTCCCCCGAAATATCTCCCCCCTCTCCCCCGATTGGATCGGGATCGAGAGGAGGAGGCCACCGCTCGCCGCCCGAGCACCGACGCCGCCTCGCCCTCGCCGGCCTGCCTCCTCCTCCCCACCGGTTTGCCTCCTCCGTCGCCGTCGTCCTCGACCACCACCCCGACCCCCGCTGCCCCGTTCCCTACGAATCGCGGTGAGGACCGCGACCTCCCCTCTCCCTCGCACGACACCACCTGCCGGTGTTGCGCGCTTGCGCGCCTCGCGCTCGTTGCCGTGGTCACCGCACGCGTGTGCCCCGTCCACGCCCGTCGACGCGACCGTCCCGTTGCTCCCGCTGCCTCTCTGCGCTCGCACGCCGCTCCGCCTCACCGCGGCGCCCCCTCCCCCTCGCCTTGCCTTCGCCCGGCCGCCCTCCTGCGCCCTGCCTCGCACGTCCGCTGCCCCCTCGCGCTACCGCTCACTTGCTGCTGCGCTCGCCACGGCCGACCACCTCGCCTCTACTCCCGCCGCGACACCGCCACCCCGCGCCGTGGCCTTGTGCTCGCCACCGCCCCCCTGCTTGCCTCCCGGCGCAACCCTACGACCGGCGTCCCCTTGCGGCGACCGCCCGCGCCTCGCCGCCGGCCACTGCCTCGCGGTCGCGGCCCCCTCCGCTCGCCATGGATCGCGTCGTGCTGCCCGCGCTGGCCCCCGCTCGGGCTGCGGTCGCCCCCGAGACCAGCGCCCGTAACCCCGCCCACCCGCTAAGGACCCCCCTGCCTATGACACAAGGGGCCCACCACCAGAACGTTTAAAAAAAGGAATTAAAAAATATAAATAAAACAAATAATAAAAATAAATTTAATTAATTAATTAATTAACTAAATTAATTAAGTTAATTAACCCCTTTTAAATTAATCTAATTAATTAGTTAATTTAATTAAACAATAATTAATTAGCTAAACCCTAATTAAACTAAGCAGTGTATGACATGCGGGACCCAGACGTAGTTGACCCAGTCAACTGCACAGTTGACTGCTGACGTCATGCTGACGTCATCTTTTACTATTCTGGATAATGTTGATTTAAAATAATTAAATAAATCCTAAAATGATTAAATCTTTAGAAAATCATATAAAATAATCCGTATCTCGGATGAAAATACTTTCTACATGAAAGTTGCTCAGAACGACGAGACGAATCCTGATACGCAGCCCGTTCGTCCGCCACACATCCCTAACATATCGAACTCGCAACTTTCCCCCTCCGTTTCATCTGTCCGAAGATGCGAAACATCGGGAATACTTTCCAGGATGTCCCCCCCTTCGCCGGTACCACCTACTGCCGCGTTAGGGCACACCTAGAACCGCTCATTGTCATGTCACGCATCGTCATGCTTATGTTTGCATTGTATTTACTGTTTCTTCCCCCTCTTCTCTCCGGTAGACTACGAGACCGACGCTGCTGCTGCCCAGTTCGACTACGGAGTTGACGACCCCTCCTACTTGCCAGAGCAACCAGGCAAGCCCCCCTGATCACCAGATATCGCCTATTCTTCTCTATACAGCTTGCATTAGAGTAGTGTAGCATCTTACTGCTTTCCTTTAATCCTATCCTGATGCTTAGCCTGTCCTTGCTACTACTGTTGTTACCTTTACCTGCAATCCTACATGCTTAGTATAGGATGCTAGTTTTCCATCAGTGGCCCTACATTCTTGTCCGTCTGCTGTGCTATTCTATCGGGCCGTGATCACTTGGGCGGTGATCACGGGTATATACTTATATAACCTATACATGACACATGTGGTGACTAAAGTCAGGTCGGCTCGTAGGAGTACCCGCAAGTGGATCTTTGTGGCGGAGCGACAGGGCAGGTTGAGACCACCTAGGCGAGAGGTGGCCTGGCCCTAGACGGCGTCCGCGGGTACTTCAAAATAACACGCTTAACGAGTTCTTGGTATTTGATCTGAGTCTGGCCATTTGGTCTATACGCACTAACCAACTACGCGGGAACAGTTATGGGCACTCGACGTCGTGGTATCAGCCGAAGCCTTCGTGACGTCAGCGACCGCGCGACGCGCGCCGGATTGGACTGGAACGCCACTAGGCTAGATCTGCTTCCGGCCGCGTACGCAACATGCAGGTGTGCAATGGGCGATGGGCCCAGACCCCTGCGCGCATAGGATTTAGACCGGCGTGCTGACCTCTCTGTTGTGCCTAGGTGGGGCTGCGACGTGTTGATCTTCCGAGGCTGGGCATGACCCAGAAAAGTGTGTCCGGCCAAATGGGATCGAGCGTGTTGGGTTATGTGGTGCACCCCTGCAGAGAAGTTTATCTATTCGAATAGCCATGTCCCTCGGTAAAAGGACGACCCGGAGTTGTACCTTGACCATATGACAACTAGAACCGGATACTTAATAAAACACACCCTTCCAAGTGCCAGGTACAACCCGGTGATCGCTCTCTAACAGGGCGACGAGGAGGGGATCGCCGGGTAGGATTATGCTATGCGATGCTACTTGGAGGACTTCAATCTACTCTCTTCTACATGCCGCAAGATGAAGATGGCCAGAAGCGTAGTCTTCGACAGGACTAGCTATCCCCCTCTTATTCTAGCATTCTGCAGTTCAGTCCACTGGTATGGCCCTTTACACATATACCCATGCATATGTAGTGTAACTCCTTGCTTGTGAGTACTTTGGATGAGTACTCACGGTTGCTTCTCTCCCTCTTTCCCCCCTTTCCTTTCTACCTGGTTGTCGCAACCAGATGCTGGAGTCCAGGAGCCAGACGCCACCGTCGACGAAGACTGCTATGACACTTGAGGTGCCTACTACTACGTGCAGCCCGCTGACGACGACCAGGAGTAGTTAGGAGGATCCCAGGCAGGAGGCCTGCGCCTCGTTCGATCTGTATCCCAGTTTGTGCTAGCCTTCTTAAGGAAAACTTGTTTAACTTATGTCTGTACTCAGATATTGTTGCTTCCACTGACTCGTCTATGATCGAGCACCTGTATTCGAGCCCTCGAGGCCCCTGACTTGTATTATGATGCTTGTATGACTTATTTATGTTTTAGAGTTGTGTTGTGATATCTTCCCGTGAGTCCCTGATCTTGATCGTACACATTTGCGTGCATGATTAGTGTACGGTCAAATCGGGGGCGTCACACAATATGAGCATCCAGGTTCCGCTATTGGTTATTGACCGGAGATGAGTCTCGGTCATGTCTACATAGTTCTCGAACCCGTAGGGTCCACACGCTTAACGTTCGGTGACGATCGGTATTATGAGTTTATATGTTTTGATGTACCGAAGGTAGTTTGGAGTCCCGGATGAGATCGGGGACATGACGAGGAGTCTCGAAATGGTCAAGACGTAAAGATCGATATATTAGACGACTATATTCGGACATCGGAAAGGTTCCGAGTGATTCGGGTATTTATCGGAGTACCGGGGAGTTACGGGAATTCGCCGGGGAGTATATGGGCCTTATTGGGCTTTAGGGGAGAGAGAGGGGCTGCCTAGGGCAGGCCGCGCGTCCCCCAAGGTCTAGTCCGAATTGGACTAGGGGGAGGGGCGGTGCCCCCTCCTTCCTTCTCTTCTCTCTTCCCCTTCCTTCTCTCCTACTCCTACTACTTGGAAAGGGGGAATCCTACTCCCAGTGGGAGTAGGACTCCCTAGGGCGCGCCATAGTAGAGGGCCGGCCCTCCCCCTCCTCCACTCCTTTATATATGGGGGAGGGGGGCGCCCCATAGACACACAAGTTGATCATTAATCTTTTAGCCGTGTGCGGTGCCCCCCTCCACCATAATCCACCTCGGTCATATTGTAGCGGTGCTTAGGTGAAGCCCTGCATCGGTAGCATCATCATCACCGTCATCATGCCGTCGTGCTAACGGAACTCTCCCTCGAAGCTCTGATGGATCGTGAGTTCGTGGACATCATCAAGCTGAACGTGTGCTGAACTAGGAGGTGCCGTGCGTTCGATACTTGGATCGGTCGGATCGTGAAGACGTACGACTACATCAACCGCGTTGTCATAACGCTTCCGCTTACGGTCTAAAGGGTACGTAGACAACACTCTCCCTTCTCGTTGCTATACATCACCATGATCTTGCGTGTGCGTAGGAATTTTTTTGAAATTACTACGTTCCCCATCAGGCACTTGGGAGCTTGACCCTCGCCCAAGCGGGCAGGGTGGGACTTTGGCATCCAGATCTGACCGTGCTCGGGTGGGCACGAGCCTGCATGTCGTCTACGGGTGTGGAAGGAGGCGCCTTCGCACCTGTTTTTCGGAGGTCGGTAGCTGCAAGCCTGGGGCAGGGCGGATTCGGAGCATGGAAGTTGGGGCGGTGGTCTTGGATGTCAGGCTACATGGTTGGCTTCAAGCGAGCAGCGTTGAGGTAGGTGTAGGCGGTGCGCTTCGACCATATGGGTGGTGAGGTGCGTGGTGGTAGGTGGTCTTTTCTTAGTTGTTGCCTGCAGTAGTCCAATGAAGGATTAGGGCCAAGAGGGTGCTATCCTGGACGAAGAAGTGCCGAGCTCTTCAGATTAAGAGTTTTGGGGCTAAAAATTGCACAAATGTCCTCTATTTCCTTTGGGTTGGTTTGAGCTAGATTGCGAAAATACCTTAGTCATAGTGAGGGTGCAAACCATTGCATGGCTTTTGGAAGGGGGAGCTCCTATCTTCCACCCTTTGCAGCATAATGTCGACTGCACGCACAGGCGGGTCTCCGGCTGGTTCGGCCCATGTGGCTAGCGACCAGTATAGAATGGAAATTGTAGTTTGCTCAAAAAAGAGATTGCACTGGCAGGGATAGAACCCAGGACCGGGTGCTTCAAACGAAGTGCTGCTAGCCAGTCAACCTATCGAGCTATCTTGTGTTCAATGCAGCGCAAACACTTAAGAACCAAACCGAGGTGCAGATCCGAACGTTTTTAAAATTTTGAACACAAAACATTATTCTGAAAAAAACATGAATGTTTTATGAAACCTGGGAAACTTTTAAATTTTGAGAATAAAATTTTAAAAAACTCAAACATTTCCAAAAATGCAAACATATTTTGGAAACAAGAACATTTTTATGAACTCCCCTAAAAGAATTGAACACACAAACTTTTTTTCAAAAATTGGAACATTTTTCAAATTCAAAAACAATTTTTGGATACACGACCATGTTTGAAATGGGAACATTTTTTAATCTTATGAAGAAACTATGAAAACACAAACATTTTACAGAAATTGCAAACACTTAAAAAATTGCAAACATTTTTTGAAATCTCCCGAACAAATTTCGAACACAAACATTATTTGAAAATTGTGAACAATTTCTGAAATGTGGACATTTTACGAAACTTGCAAACAAAAATTGAAAACACGAACATTTTTTTGAAAATTGCGAACAAATTTGGAAATGGGAACATTTTCTGAAACTCATGAATAAAATTTGAAATTTATTGAGCAATTTTTAAATGGAAAGATTAAAAAAAATCTGAACAAGTTATGTAGACTAGTGAAATTTTGAACAAAAACATAAAGAAATGAAACAAAAACAAAAAAGAAACAGAAACATAAAACCGAAGAACAAAAAATGAAAAAAAAATTGAAAAAAATGAAAAACAAAAAAACCAGTCCAAAAAACAGTTCATCAACCTTCTAGAAGATTCCCAAAACTGGTAAAAACCAGGGCTGAAACTTTCCCAAAGGTTCCCAAAACTAGATGCGATCTAGTCGCTTAGTGTCGTCGCCGTGTGCGCTACCTCAACAGTTAGAGGCGCAGAGTGTCAAATAGGAAATCGATTTGGAAGGCTTCTGAGCCGCTGCCTGTAATGGACACAACGACACAAATGCTATATAAGCCTTTTGCCAGCGCGTTGGAGCTCGCCTGCAGCAATGCAAATGCGGGGTGCGACCCAGTAAGCTTAACGACCGACGTTTTTCTTTTCCTGTTTATCCAACATTCTGCTTGACAAACTGCAGTTTTCTTTTCCGGCTTTCTTCACGTGATTTTTGTGTTTTATCCCCCTCCCACTGTTTTCTGTGTTGTGTGGTAGTTTTTTGTCTGGTTTCTTTTCTTTCTCTTTTCTTGTTTTATTTTAATTCTTTTTTCCTATGGACAATTTGGTAAGCCATCAACAAAAAATTGCTAATTATCTGTTTGATACTCGTGTATCAAAATATAAGAAATTTTTTAGTCTTAAATTGAGATTTAAAAATGCCTTATGAAGCAGAGTGAGTATTTTTTTGTTTTCTTATTTTGATTATTTTTCCACTTTTTCATTTTTTTTAGCTAGCTTGTGTGGGTCGTTTCTTTTTTCTCCCGGGTATCCTTTCATGTTTTCCCTTTCTTTTTGGTTTTTCATATTTTCCTTTACTTCCTTTATTTTACAAATATTATTTTGAATTCAACAACATTTTCTAATTTTGAATATTTTTATACACTTTCCAAAATAATCTACAATCAATTTTCAATGGTGAGCATATTTCCAAATTCTAAAACATAATGTGGTCATTTTTTGAAATCCGGAACCTATTTTAGATTTCTACTAAAAAAACTCAATATCACTAACATCTTTTGAATTCATTAAACTTTTTAAAATTAATGTACATTTTATTCTAGTTTACAATTTTTTAAATCTTGCATTTTGTAAACAATATTGATGATTTTTAATATTGATGATTTTTGAAGTCATGAATATTTTCCAAATTTAACAAATATTTGTGCCATGAATATTTTTTTCAATTTATTGAATATTTTCTGAATTCATGAATATAGAATTTGTAAAATATTCAAGAATTTAAACTTATTCATGAGAATTAAAAATGTAACAAGAAAAATGAACATGAAACACCCGGCACTAATCTTACAAAGAGAAACATAGGAAAGAGAAACAGGAAAAACCGAACGTAGAACCTTCTATAATCTTCCCAAAATTTAGAAAATCCCATACATGGGCTGACATGGGGTGCTGGAAATAGAATTCTCGCTTTAATCGATGTGTTTTCTCTTGAGGAATTTCTCTGGTTTTTTTTCTTCAGGAATAGACTATATATTTTAGATGGATTATTCGAGATGTTAATTGTGCGACTTATATATTTGTTCACCTTAGGCAATATGATTGTTTTAAATCAAAAACTTGCTAGGTTATAATCGTAATCTTACCACCTCAAATAAAGAGATTGTCAGGACAACCTACCCACCCATCAACCCTTGTATGAAACACCAATTGACTATTCTCAACCACTTTTCACCCCTATCCAACCAAACAAAAAAAGCGGCTATCCCTAACCAGGTGGTTGGGGATGCTCTCAACCATCGTAACTTATCCCCCGAACCAAATGCACCCTTAATTTATTTTCATTTCAAACAAGGTTTGACTCTTCCTCGCCTGTCTATCATGCATTATCTACCAGTTCCCATGCGCATCAAAATTAATGCATTACATTCTCAAACTAAAATAGCGAAGGGTTTTCCTGTAAAATAGTGAAGGTCCATCGGAAAGGTAAGTATTAATTTGGCTTCTAGTTCAAATTGGTGAGCATACGTATAGATACATAAAACCGGCCTTCCACCCCTTAACAAAAGTAGACTTTAAACCTTTCAGTTATTCTATGACTTACACATTCGCTCTCACCTGTACTTTCGTTTCACTTAAAGTTTCGTTGTCTACTAAAAGTTTGTATGTAAATCATATGTTTGTACTCATGTATGCTAGAGAGATGTGTTAGTGAGTTAATATCAGATTTGTTTCATTCTTTAAGCCATTACAACAAGTTTTTTTCCGGGATATTAAAACAGGATGATTGACTAATTGAGTTAAGTGTTCTATGTACATATTATTTGGATCTAGGATTTGATTTTCCTCTATATTTTCCCATTTTCTATGACGGCGATTCTTCCTTACACGTGGTTCTCCACGAGCATTATATTCCATTTGATGTCGAGCGCTATTATTCCACAACTAAGGCATCACTAGCCGATAGTGTGAGAGAGTGGATTTAGAGATAAGGTGGCGGATAGGGAGGGTGATTGGCTGATTAGACTCTCGAAGAAGAGAGGAGAGTACGGGAAATGCCCTTTGCTTCCTGGTTGTATGTACACCTGATATGGGACAAAATTAATAATTGAACAAAGTCAAAAAAGGTTAGAAGAATTTTTAGAATAAAATTGACTTTCGTTTGCACTAGTATATAAATGTTCACATCTGAGGTGCAGCATACAAACCCAAATGTGTTGGAAAAAGTAAAACATAAGATGACCGAATAGATGAACAACTTTCTGATGGCACCAATTTGTGCGGAGGGTGTTAAAAAGACTATTTTCAGTATTGGTGATTTGAAGGCTCCAATTTATTTGTTGAAAAAAGATCACAAGGCAGAGGGGACATAGAGTCTCCCTGCCTTAGCCCTTGATGTGTTTTAAAATAAGGCCATATCTCCCCATTCACCTTAACTACCACTTTTCCACTAGATACAGTCTTCATTACCCAGTCAGTCCATTTGTCCGGAATTTTTTCATCTTAAGAGTTTTAAGAAGAAAAGGCCATTTAACCTTGTCAAAGGCCTTCTCAAAATCAATCTTAAAGAGAACACCGGACAACTTTTTGTGTGTGCATAGAATTCAGAGTTTCATGTTGAAGGAAATATGCCCTAGAGGCAATAATAAAGTTGTTATTTTATATTTCCTTATATCATGATAAATGTTTATTATTCATGCTAGATTTGTATTAACCGAAAACTTGATACATGTGTGGATACATAGACAAAACACCGTGTCCCTAGTAAGCCTCTACTAGACTAGCTCGTTAATCAAAGATGGTTAAGTTTCCTAACCATACACATGTGTTGTCATTTGATGAACAGGTTCACATCATTAGGAGAATGATGTGATGGACAAGACCCATCCGTTAGCTTAGCATAATGATCGTTCAATTTTATTGCTATAGCTTTCTTCATGTCATATACATATTCCTTTGACTATGAGATTATGCAACTCCCGGATACCAGAGGAATACCTTGTGTTCTATCAAACGTCACAACGTCACTGGGTGATTATAAAGATGCTCTAAAGGTATCTCCGAAGGTGTTTGTTGAGTTGGCATAGATCGAGATTAGGATTTGTCACTCCGAGTATCAGAGAGGTATCCCTAGGCCCTCTCGGTAATGCACATCATAAGAAGCCTTGCAAGCAATGTGACTAGTGAGTTAGTTGCGGGATGATGTATTACGGAACGAGTAAATAGACTTGCCGGTAACGAGTTTGAACTAGGTATGAAGATACCGACGATCGAATCTCGGGCAAGTAACATACCGATGACAAAGGGAATAACGTATGTTGTCATTACGGTACGACCGATAAAGATCTTCGTATAATATGTAGAACCCAATATGAGAGTCCATGTTCCGATGTTGGTTATTGGCCGAAGAAGTGTCTCGGGCATGTCTACATAGTTCTCAAACCCGTAGGGTCCGCACGCTTAACGTTCAATGACGATTTTGTATTATATGAGTTATGTGATTTGTTGACCGAATGTTGTTCGGAGTCCCAGATGAGATCACGGACATGAAAAGGAGTCTCGAAATGGTCGAGAGGTAAAGATTCATATATAGGACGATAGTATTCGGACACCAGAAGTTTTCCGGGGGTACCGGGTACGTATCGGGTCACCGGAAGGGGTTCCGGGCACCCCCCGGCAAAGATATGGGCCTTATTGGGCCAAGGGCGGGACAGACCAGCCCCTAGTGGGCTGGTGCGCCCCCATATAGGCCGAATAGGAGGAGAAGGAAGGAGGGGAAGGGAGAAAGGAAAGGGGAGGATTCGGCCTCCCCCTTTCCTTCTCCCCCTATCTTTCCTTCCCCTTCTGACACTTATGGAAGGGGGGAGGCCGACATGGAGGAGGCGCCCCAAGTAGGATTACTCCTACTTGGGGCGCCCCTTGCTGCCCCTCTCCCTCTCCCACCTATATATATGTGTGTGGGGGGGGGGGGCACCGCTAGAACACACAACATTGATTCCTAGTCGTGTGCGGTGCCCCCCTCCATAGTTTACGCCTCCGGTCATATTCACGTAGTGCTTAGACGAAGCCCTGCGCGGATCACTTCCCCATCATCGTCACATGCTGTCGTGCTGACGGAACTCTCCCTCGACACTTTACTGGATCAAGAGTTCGAGGGACGTCATCGATCTGAACGTGTGCAGAACTCGGAGGTGCCGTGCGTTCGGTGCTTGATCGGCCGGAATGAGAAGAAGTTCGACTACGTCAACCGCGTTGTCAAACGCTTCCGCTTTCGGTCTACGAGGGTACGTGGACACACTCTCCCCCTCTCGTTGCTATGCATCTCCTAGATAGATCTTGCGAGAGCATAGGAATTTTTTTGAAATTGATTGCTACATTTCCCAACAGTGGCATCCGAGCCAGGTCTTTGCATAGATGATATGCACGAGTAGAACACAAAGAGTTGTGGGCGGTGATAGTCATACTGCTTACCACCAACGTCTTATTTTGATTCGGCGGTATTGTTGGATGAAGCGGCTCGGACCAACCTTACATGACCACGTTCATGAGACCGGTTCCACCGACAGACATGCAACTAATTTTGCATAAAGGTGGCTGGCGGGTGTCTGTTTCTCCAACTTTAGTTGAATCAAATTTGACTGCGGCCGATCCTTGTTGAAGGTTAAAACAGAAAACTTGATGAAACACCATTGTGGTTTTGATGCGTAGGTAAGAATGGTTCTTGCTCGAAGCCCGTAGCAGCCACGTAAAACTTGCAACTACAAAGTAGAGGACGTCTAACTTGTTTTTGCAGGGCATGTTGTGATGTGATATGGTAAAGACATGATCTGATATACGTTGTTGTATGAGATGATCATGTTTTGTAAAATTTATCGGCAACTGGCAGGAGCCTTATGCATGGTTGTCGCTTTATTGTATGAAATGCAAACACCATGTAATTACTTTACTTTATCACTATGCGTTAGCGATAGTTGTAGAAGCAATAGTTGGCGAGACGACCACGATGCTACAATGGATATTAAGATGTCAAGCCGGTGACGATGGAGATCATGACGGTGCTTTGGAGATGGAGATCAAAGGCACATGATGATGATGGCCATATCATGTCACATATTTTGATTGCATGTGATGTTTATCTTTTATGCATCTTATTTTTCTTAGTACGGTGGTAGCATTATAAGATGATCCCTTACTAAAATTTCAAGGTATAAGTGTTCTCCCTGAGTATGCACCGTTGCGACAGTACGTTGTGCTGAGACACCACGTGATGATCGGGTGTTATAAGCTCTATGTTCACATACAACGGGTGCAAGACAGTTTTGCACATGCAGAATACTCGGGTTAAACTTGACGAGCCTAGCATTTACAGACATGGCCTCGGAACATTGGAGACCGAAAGGTCGAACGTGAATCATATAGTAGATATGATCAAGATAGAGATATTCACCATTGATGACTACTCCATCTCACGTGATGATGAGACATGGTTTAGTTGATTTGGATCACGTATCATTTAGATGACTTGAGGGATGTCTATCTAAGTGGGAGTTCTTAAGTAATTTGATTGATTGAACTTAATTTATCATGAACTTAGTCCTGATAGTATTTGCTTATCTATGTTGTAGATCAATAGCATGCGGTGTAGCTCCCCATTTATTTTTGATATGTTCCTAGAAAAAAATAAGTTGAAAGATGATAGTAGCAATGATGCGAACTTGGTCTGTGATCTGAGGATTATCCTCCTTGCTGCACAGAAGAATTATGTCCTTCCTGCACAGAAGAATTATGTCCTTGATGCACCGCTAGGTGACAAACCTATTGCAGGAGCAGATGCAGACGTTATGAACGTTTGGCAAGCTCAATATGATGACTACTTAATAGTTTAGTGCACCATGCTTTACGGCTTAGAACCGGGACTTCAAAAATGTTTTGAATGCCACGGAGTATATGAGATGTTCCAAGAGCTAAAATTGGTATTTCAGACTCATGCCCGTGTCATGAGGTATGAGACCTCTGACAAGTACTTCGCCTACAAGATGGAGGAGAATAGCTCAGCCAGTGAGCATGTGCTCAGAATGTCTGGGTACTACAATTGCTTGAATCAAGTGGGAGTTAATCGTCCAGATAAGATAGTGATTGACAGAGTTCTCTAGTCACTATCACCAAGCTACTAGAACTTCGTGATCAACTATAATATGCAAGGGATGACGAAAACAATTCCCGAGCTCTTCGCGATGCTGGAATCGGCGAAGGTAGAAATCAAGAAAGAGCATCAAGTGTTGATGGTTAAACAAGACCACTAGTTGCAAGATAAAGGGCAAGGGAAAGAAAGGGAAATTCAAGAAGAATGGCAAGAAAGTTGCCACTCCCGTAAAGAAGCCTAAAAGATGGACCCAAACCCAAAACTGTGTGCTTCAACTGCAAAGGCAATGGTCACTGGAAGCGGAACTACGCCAAATACTTGGCGGATAAGAAGGTTGGCAAAGTGAACAAAGGTATATTTGATATACATATTATTGATGTGTATTTTACTAGTGTTCATAGTAACCCCTAGGTATTTGATACCGGTTCAGTTGCTAAGATTAGTAACTCAAAACATGAGTTGCAGAATGAACAGAGACTAGTTAAGGGCGATGTGACAATGTGCGTTGGAAGTGATTCCAAGGTTGATACGGTCACCGTTGCACACTCACTCTACCTTCGGAATTAGTGTTAGACCTAAATAAATGTTATTTGGTGTTTGCGTTGAGCATGAATATGGTTAGATCATGTTTATTGCAATACGATTATTCATTTAAGTCAGAGAATAATTGTTATTCTGTTTACATGAATAAAACCTTCTATGGTCATACACCCAAAATGGTTTATTGAATCTCGATCGTAGTGATACACATATTCATAATATTGATGCCAAAAGATGCAAAGTTGATATGATAGTGCAACATATTTGTGGCACTGCCGTTTAGGTCTTATTGGTGTAAAGCGCATGAAGAAACTCCATGTAGATGGGCTTTTGGAATCATTTGATACTTGCGAACCATGCCTCATGGGCAAGATGACTAAGACTCCATTCCCCGGAACAATGGAGCGAGCCACTGACTTATTGGAAATAATACATACCGATGTATGCGGTCCGATGAGTGTTGAGGCTCACGGCGAGTATCGTTATTTTCTGACCTTCACAGATGATTTGAGCAGATATGGGTATATCTCACTAGTACGGCGAGGTGCTATACAAACGGTTTTTAACCGCTTTCCACGATGGCATTTCGAACCGTCGCCAAGTGAGTGTGGGCGATAGGGGGGTCCTTCCCACACGACCCACAAACCGTCGGGGATATGCCCTCCTGGCACACACGCTCGGCAAAATGAGGTTGTGTGCGACCAGCGAGCGATGAAATACGGTTATGCGTACAGTAGTGCTAAAAAAATACAATTATACATGCGAAATCGTGTCCGGTTGTAAGTACATCCCACACAGTCAGTCCCCGCTAAACGTTTCCGTTCGTATATACATCCCACACAGTCGCTCCAAGGAAAAGGTTTCCGTTCGCAGGTACATCACACACGATATTAATAATTTTATCGTTTGCGTTATTGAATGCATCACACACGGTGCGTAGAAGAAGCTGTGTGGCAAAGGCTGTCCATCACACACAGTTTTTATGTGGTAAACGTTTGCGCAAGGTGGCCTAACGTAAATAGTTTTCAAGAGAAGGTCGTGTGTGATTGTTCACTGATCAAACACAGTTTATTCCTAGAAACTATGTGCGTTGCCTGAGGTCATCACCCACGGTATTTTCTCAATAACCGTTTGCAATAGCAAAACCCAATTAGCAGGCTAATTCGCCATTAGCAGGCCAATTGCCCTATTATTAATAATCCATTTATTAATCTAATTGACATTCATATTGAGCACATAATATATTTCATTTCCATATTAAGGAAGCAGGATTTCATAATTGAAATACATCAGAGTACAACATGATATAGCTTCAGCACTCAACCCCATTACACAACTGCACCAGCACCAAGTTTCACATGCAACATGTAGAACCTTCGAAATTAGCATCATAGACGATACATAGACAGATGCATCTCATCTGGAAAACTGCTGAAGCGGAAGGCGAATATTGAGCCTTCATTCATGTTGAAAGTCTTTGCAACTTTAGGCCAGTGCATGTGGATGATTGACCATCCGTCCTTCGTCCTCTTCAGGAACACTTCAATATTGAACCGTGGGTGTTGTATGAAAACCTTCCTCGCCTCCTGACCATAGAGGTGGTTTGAGAGGTAATCATCAGTGGACTGCTTTGGAAAGGCCTGAAAACAAGGATGTGCATAAATATCCTCTCTATATTGGAAATGGGGCAAAGGAATAAAAAGGCAAGGTATAATAGTTAGTACCATCTTGTAGTGAACTGATGTCTTCTTCATTGTGCAGACAAAGATCTTGTTGTTTTTTGTCGCTAATTTCTTTATCCTAACAATCTTTCTGAGTTTCTTGACTTGATTGATATTCATGGACAACTCATTTCCCCATATGCAAAAAGGGTCAAACAGTGGGTCAAAACCTCTGACAGCAGGACCTACATGTGCAAGACCAAATTGTTAAAAACCTAAATATTAGAATGGTTCCTGCAATTGCACAATAACGTGCTATTAAATAACGGACCATGCATGTGGTAACCTCGATTGTAAACCTCAGTGCTTCCCATTGTTTCCCTGCAACACATATTAGGTAGTTAGTCATCAGGTTAAGTAAGGGTTCGCATGCTATCAGTAAAATATGTTGATGAAAAATAAGGACATTGCAGATTAATCGGATTAATTCAAGCCACATGGAAAGCCCATTTATCCAAACCAAGCATGATTAAGAACTAGGAAATATAGCACTTGTATATGTTTCTCATGTATTAAGTGCAGCCAAATTCGATTTATTCCTGACATGCACAACAATAGAAAATTCTACCCACGACAATTGGACATCGCATTGCAGAATTGAACCAAACAGTTAACTAAACACCACAACAAATGAAGCAAACATTAACTGAGCACCACATTGCACAATATAACATACTCCTAATAGAAGATCAGACAGTTAAACAAACCAAGCATGCTTAACAACTTGGAAATATAGCAATTGTATTTGTTTCTCATATATTTACTATAGCCAAATTCAATTTATTCCTCACATGGTATACAATAACAGAATGCACCCACAACAATTGAACATCGCATTGCATAATTGAACCAAACCGTTAACTAAACACCACAAAATATGAACCAAACGTTAACTGAGCACCAGATTGCACATATAAAATACTCCTAATAGAAGATCAGACAGTTAACCAAACCAAGCATGCTTAACAACTTGGAAATATAGCAATTGTATTTGTTTGTCATGTATTTAGTACATCCAAATTCGATTTACTTCTCACATGGTATACAATTGTTGGAAATATGCCCTAGAGGCAATAATAAATGGTTATTATTATATTTCTTTGTTCATGATAATTGTCTATTGTTCATGCTATAATTGTGTTATCCGGAAATCGTAATACATGTGTGAATACATAGACCACAACATGTCCCTAGTAAGCCTCTAGTTGACTAGCTCGTTGATCAACAGATAGTCATGGTTTCCTGACTATGGACATTGGATGTCATTGATAACGGGATCACATCATTAGGAGAATGATGTGATGGACAAGACCCAATCCTAAGCATAGCTCAAAGATCGTGTAGTTCGTTTGCTAGAGCTTTTCCAATGTCAAGTATCTTTTCCTTAGACCATGAGATCGTGCAACTCCCGGATACCGTAGGAGTGCTTTGGGTGTGCCAAACGTCACAACGTAACTGGGTGACTATAAAGGTACACTACGGGTATCTCCGAAAGTGTCTGTTGAGTTGGCACGGATCGAGACTGGGATTTGTCACTCCGTATGATGGAGAGGTATCTCTGGGCCCACTCGGTAATGCATCATCATAATGAGCTCAATGTGACTAAGGAGTTAGCCACGGGACCATGCATTACGGTACGAGTAAAGAGACTTGCCGGTAACGAGATTGAACAAGGTATTGGGATACCGACGATCGAATCTCGGGCAAGTAACATACCGATTGACAAAGGGAATTGTATACGGGATTGATTGAATCCTCGACATCGTGGTTCATCCGATGAGATCATCGTGGAACATGTGGGAGCCAACATGGGTATCCAAATCCCGCTGTTGGTTATTGACCGGAGAGGCGTCTCGGTCATGTCTGCATGTCTCCCGAACCCGTAGGGTCTACACACTTAAGGTTCGGTGACGCTATGGTTGTAGAGATATTAGTATGCGGAAACCCGAAAGTTGTTCGGAGTCCCGGATGAGATCCCGGACATCACGAGGAGTTGCGGAATGGTCCGGAGGTGAAGAATTATATATAGGAAGTCCTGTTTCGGCCACCGGGAAAGTTTCGGGGGTTATCGGTATTGTACCGGGACCACCGGAAGGGTCCCGGGGGTCCACCGGGTGGGGCCACCTATCCCGGAGGGCCCCATGGGCTGAAGTGGGAAGGGAACCAGCCCTTAGTGGGCTGGGGCGCCCCCCTTGGGCCTCCCCCTGCGCCTAGGGTTGGAAACCCTAGGGGTGGGGGGCGCCCCACTTGGCTTGGGGGGGAAGCCACCCCCCTTCCCTCTTGGCCGCCGCCCCCCCCCCCATGTAGATGGGTTCCAGGGCCGGCGCCCCCCTCCAGGGGGCCTATAAATAGTGGGAGGAAGGGAGGGCAGCAACACCACAGCCCCTGGCGCCTCCCTCTCCCCCTGCAACACCTCTCCCTCTTGCAGAAGCTTGGCGAAGCCCTGCCGAGATCACGCTACTTCCATCACCACGCCGTCGTGCTGCTGGATCTCCATCAACCTCTCCTTCCCCCTTGCTGGATCAAGAAGGAGGAGACGTCGCTGCTCCGTACGTGTGTTGAACGCGGAGGTGCCGTCCGTTCGGCACTCGGTCATCGGTGATTTGGATCACGGCGAGTACGACTCCATCAACCCCGTTCATTGGAACGCTTCCGCTCGCGATCTACAAGGGTATGTAGATGCACTCCTTTCCCCTCGTTGCTAGTATACTCCATAGATGGATCTTGGTGATGCGTAGGAAATTTTAAAATTCTGTTACGATCCCCAACAGTGGCATCATGAGCCAGGCCTATGCGTAGTTACTATGCACGAGTAGAACACAAAGCAGTTGTGTGCGTAGATGTTGCCAATTCTTCTTGCCGCTACTAGTCTTATCTTGTTTCGGCGGTATTGTGGGATGAAGCGGCCCGGACCGACCTTACACGTACGCTTACGTGAGACAGGTTCCACCGACTGACATGCACTATTTGCATAAGGTGGCTAGCGGGTGTCTGTCTCTCCCACTTTAGTCAGAACGGATTCGATGAAAAGGGTCCTTATGAAGGGTAAATAGAAATTGGCATATCACGTTGTGGTTTTACGTAGGTAAGAAACGTTCTAGCTAGAAACCTATACAAGCCACGTAAAAACTTGCAACAACAATTAGAGGACGTCTAACTTGTTTTTGCAGCATGTGCTATGTGATATGATATGGCCAGAAGATGTGATGAATGATATATGTGATGTATGAGATTGATCATATTCTTGTAATAGGAATCACGACTTGCATGTCGATGAGTATGACAACCGGCAGGAGCCATAGGAGTTGTCTTTATTATTTTGTATGACCTGCGTGTCATTGAATAACGCCATGTAAATTACTTTACTTTATTGCTAAACGCGTTAGCCATAGAAGTAGAAGTAATCGTTGGCGTGACAACTTCATGAAGACACAATGATGGAGATCATGATGATGGAGATCATGGTGTCATGCCGGTGACGAAGATGATCATGGTGCCCCGAAGATGGAGATCAAAGGAGCAAAATGATATTGGCCATATCATGTCACTATTTGATTGCATGTGATGTTTATCATGTTTTTGCATCTTATTTGCTTAGAAAGACGGTAGCAAGTAGGATGATCCCTTATAATAATTTCAAGAAAGTGTTCACCCTAACTGTGCACCGTTGCGAAGGTTCGTTGTTTCGAAGCACCACATGATGATCGGGTGTGATAGATTCTAACGTTCGAATACAACGGGTGTTGACGAGCCTAGCATGTACAGACATGGCCTCGGAACACACGCAATACACTTAGGTTGACTTGACGAGCCTAGCATGTACAGACATGGCCTCGGAACACGGAGGACCGAAAGGTCGAGCATGAGTCGTATAGAAGATACGATCAACATGGAGATGTTCACCGATCTTGACTAGTCCATCTCACGTGATGATCGGACACGGCCTAGTTAAGCTCGGATCATGTTTCACTTAGATGACGAGAGGGATGTCTATCTGAGTGGGAGTTCATTAAACAATTTGATTAGATGAACTCAATTATCATGAACTTAGTCTAAAATCTTTACACTATGTCTTGTAGATCAAATGGCCAACGTTGTCCTCAATTTCAACGCGTTCCTAGAGAAAACCAAGCTGAAAGATGATGACAGCAATTATACGGACTGGGTCCGGAACCTGAGGCTCATCCTCATAGTAGCCAAGAAAGATTATGTCTTAGAAGCACCGCTAGGTGATGCACCAATCCCACAGAACCAAGACGTTATGAACGCTTGGCAATCACGTGCTGATGATTACTCCCTCGTTCAGTGCGGCATGCTTTACAACTTAGAACCGGGTCTCCAAAAGCGTTTTGAGAAACATGGAGCATATGAGATGTTCGAAGAGTTGAAAATGGTTTTCCAAGCTCATGCCCGGGTCGAGAGATATGAAGTCTCCGACAAGTTCTTCAGCTGTAAAATGGAGGAAAATAGTTCTGTTAGTGAGCACATATTCAGAATGTCTGGGTTAGACAACCGCTTGTCTCAGCTGGGAGTTAATCTCCCGGATGACGCGGTCATTGACAGAATCCTTCAGTCGCTTCCACCAAGCTACAAGAGCTTTGTGATGAACTTCAATATGCAGGGGATGGAAAAGACCATTCCTGAGGTATATTCGATGCTGAAATCAGCGGAGGTGGAGATCACAAAAGGAACATCAAGTGTTGATGGTGAATAAAACCACTAAGTTCAAGAAAGGCAAGGGCAAGAAGAACTTCAAGAAGGACGGCAAGGGAGTTGCCGCGCCCGGTAAGCCAGTTACTGGGAAGAAGTCAAGGAATGGACCCAAGCCTGAGACTGAGTGCTTTTATTGCAAGGGAAGTGGTCACTGGAAGTGGAACTGCCCCAAATACTTAGCGGACAAGAAGGCCGGCAACACCAAAGGTATATGTGATATACATGTAATTGATGTGTACCTTACCAGTACTCGTAGTAGCTCCTGGGTATTTGATACCGGTGCGGTTGCTCATATTTGTGACTCAAAACAGGAACTGCGGAATAAGCGGAGACTGGCGAAGGAAGAGGTGACGATGCGCGTCGGGAATGGTTCCAAGGTCGATGTGATCGCCGTCGGCACGCTACCTCTGCATCTACCTACGGGATTAGTTTTAAACCTCAATAATTGTTATTCAGTGCCAGCTTTGAGCATGAACATTGTATCTGGATCTCGTTTAATTCGAGATGGCTACTCATTTAAATCCGAGAATAATGGTTGTTCTATTTATATGAGAGATATGTTTTATGGTCATGCCCCACTGGTCAATGGTTTATTCTTGATGAATCTCGAACGTGATGTTACACATATTCATAGTGTGAATACCAAAAGATGTAAAGTTGATAACGATAGTCCCACATACTTGTGGCACTGCAGCCTTGGTCACATTGGTGTCAAGCGCATGAAGAAGCTCCATGCAGATGGACTTTTGGAGTCTCTTGATTATGAATCATTTGACACGTGCGAACCATGCCTCATGGGTAAGATGACCAAGACTCTGTTCTCCGGAACAATGGAGCGAGCAACCAACTTATTGGAAATCATACATACCGATGTGTGCGGTCCAATGAGTGTTGAGGCTCGCGGAGGATATCGTTATGTTCTCACTCTCACTGATGACTTAAGTAGATATGGGTATGTCTACCTAATGAAACACAAGTCTAAAACCTTTGAAAAGTTCAAGGAATTTCAGAGTG
Organism: Triticum aestivum; assembly: GCF_018294505.1. Taxonomy (NCBI): domain Eukaryota; kingdom Viridiplantae; phylum Streptophyta; class Magnoliopsida; order Poales; family Poaceae; genus Triticum; species Triticum aestivum. The sequence goes on along the minus strand of NC_057796.1, from coordinate 30,058,220 downwards.
AGGTTGAGAATCAACGTGACAGGAAAATAAAATTCTTACGATCAGATCATGGTGGAGAATATTTAAGTCACGAATTTGGTACGCACTTAAGGAAATGTGGAATCGTTTCACAACTCACGCCGCCTGGAACACCTCAGCGAAACGGTGTGTCTGAACGTCGTAATCGCACTCTATTGGATATGGTGCGATCTATGAAGTCTCTTACCGATCTACCGCTCTCATTTTGGGGCTATGCTTTAGAGACTGCCGCATTCACTTTAAATAGGGCTCCGTCGAAATCCGTTGAGACGACACCGTATGAATTATGGTTTGGGAAGAAACCTAAGCTGTCGTTTCTAAAAGTTTGGGGATGCGATGCTTATGTCAAGAAACTTCAACCTGAAAAGCTCGAACCCAAGTCGGAAAAATGCGTCTTCATAGGATACCCTAAGGAAACCATTGGGTATACCTTCTACCTTAGATCTGAAGGCAAGATCTTTGTTGCCAAGAATGGGTCCTTTTTGGAGAAAGAGTTTCTCTCGAAAGAATTAAGTGGGAGGAAAGTGGAACTTGATGAGGTGATAGTCACCCCTTCCGAACCGGAAAGTAGCGCAGCGCGGGAAGATGATCCTGTGGTGCCTACACCGACTGGGGAGGAAGTTAATGATGATGATCATGAAGCTTCGGATCGAGTTACTGCTGAACTTCGTAGGTCCACAAGGACACGTTCCGCACCAGAGTGGTACGGCAACCCTGTCCTGGAAATCATGTTGTTAGACAACGGTGAACCTTCGAACTATGAAGAAGTGATGGCGGGCCCGGATTCCGACAAATGGCTAGAAGCCATGAAATCCGAGATAGGATCCATGTATGAAAACGAAGTATGGACTTTGACTGACTTGCCCGATGATCGGCGAGCCATAGAAAACAAATGGATCTTTAAGAAGAAGACAGACGCGGATGGTAATGTGACCATCTATAAGGCTCGACTTGTCGCTAAGGGTTATCGACAAGTTCAAGGGGTTGACTACGATGAGACTTTCTCACCCGTAGCGAAGCTGAAGTCTGTCCAAATCATGTTAGCAATTGCCGCATACTATGATTATGAGATATTGCAGATGGACGTCAAAACGGCATTCCTTAATGGCTTCCTTAAGGAAGAATTGTATATGATGCAGCCGGAAGGTTTTGTCGATCCTAAGAATGCCGACAAAGTATGCAAGCTCCAGCGCTCAATCTATGGGCTGGTGCAAGCATCTCGGAGTTGGAACATTCGCTTTGATGAGATGATCAAAGCGTTTGGGTTTACACAGACTTATGGAGAAGCCTGTGTTTACAAGAAAGTGAGTGGGAGCTCTGTAGCATTTCTCTTATTATATGTGGATGACATACTATTGATGGGAAATGATATAGAATTCTTGGAAAGTATAAAGGCCTATTTGAATAAGTGTTTTTCAATGAAGGACCTTGGAGAAGCTGCTTATATATTAGGCATCAAGATCTATAGAGATAGATCACAGAGTACGTACCTTGACAAGATATTGAAGAAGTTCAATATGGATCAGTCCAAGAAGGGGTTCTTGCCTGTATTGCAAGGTGTGCAATTGAGCACGGCTCAATGCCTGACCACGGCAGAAGATAGAGAAAAGATGAGTGTCATCCCCTATGCCTCGGCCATAGGGTCTATTATGTATGCCATGCTGTGTACCAGACCTGATGTAAACCTTGCTGTAAGTTTGGTAGGAAGGTACCAAAGTAATCCCGGCATGGAACACTGGACAGCGGTCAAGAATATCCTGAAGTACCTGAAGAGAACTAAGGATATGTTTCTCGTTTATGGAGGTGACGAAGAGCTCGTCGTAAAGGGTTACGTTGACGCTAGCTTTGACACAGATCTGGATGACTCGAAGTCACAAACCAGATACGTGTATATTTTGAATGGAGGAGCAGTAAGCTGGTGCAGTTGCAAGCAAAGCGTCGTGGCGGGATCTACATGTGAAGCGGAGTACATGGCGGCCTCAGAGGCAGCACAGGAAGCAGTCTTGATAAAGGAGTTCATTACCGACCTAGGGTGATTCCCAATGCGTCGGGCCCGATGACTCTCTTCTGTGACAACACTAGAGCTATTGCCCTTGCCAAGGAGCCCAGGTTTCACAGGAAGACTAGGCATATCAAGCGTCGCTTCAACTCCATTCGTGAAAGTGTTCAAAATGGAGACATAGATATTTGTAAAGTACATACGGACCTGAATGTAGCAGATCCGTTGACTAAACCTCTCCCTAGAGCAAAACATGATCAACACCAGGACGCTATGGGTGTTCGATTCATCACAATGTAACTAGATTATTGACTCTAGTGCAAGTGGGAGACTGTTGGAAATATGCCCTAGAGGCAATAATAAATGGTTATTATTATATTTCTTTGTTCATGATAATTGTCTATTATTCATGCTATAATTGTGTTATCCGGAAATCGTAATACATGTGTGAATACATAGACCACAACGTGTCCCTAGTAAGCCTCTAGTTGACTAGCTCGTTGATCAACAGATAGTCATGGTTTCCTGACTATGGACATTGGATGTCATTGATAACGGGATCACATCATTAGGAGAATGATGTGATGGACAAGACCCAATCCTAAGCATAGCTCAAAGATCGTGTAGTTCGTTTGCTAGAGCTTTTCCAATGTCAAGTATCTTTTCCTTAGACCATGAGATCGTGCAACTCCCGGATATCGTAGGAGTGCTTTGGGTGTGCCAAACGTCACAACGTAACTGGGTGACTATAAAGGTACACTACGGGTATCTCCGAAAGTGTCTGTTGAGTTGGCACGGATCGAGACTGGGATTTGTCACTCCGTATGACGGAGAGGTATCTCTGGGCCCACTCGGTAATGCATCATCATAATGAGCTCAATGTGACTAAGGAGTTAGCCACGGGATCATGCATTACGGTACGAGTAAAGAGACTTGCCGGTAACGAGATTGAACAAGGTATTGGGATACCGACGATCGAATCTCGGGCAAGTAACATACCGATTGACAAAGGGAATTGTATACGGGATTGATTGAATCCTCGACATCGTGGTTCATCCGATGAGATCATCGTGGAACATGTGGGAGCCAACTTGGGTATCCAGATCCCGCTGTTGGTTATTGACCAGAGAGGCGTCTTGGTCATGTCTGCATGTCTCCCGAACCCGTAGGGTCTACACACTTAAGGTTCGGTGATGCTAGGGTTGTAGAGATATTAGTATGCGGAAACCCGAAAGTTGTTCGGAGTCCCAGATGAGATCCCAGACGTCACGAGGAGTTCCGGAATGGTCCGGAGGTGAAGAATTATATATAGGAAGTCCTGTTTCGGCCACCGGGAAAGTTTCGGGGGTTATCGGTATTGTACCGGGACCACCGGAAGGGTCCCGGGGGTCCACCGGGTGGGGCCACCTATCCCGGAGGTCCCCATGGGCTTAAGTGGGAAGGGAACCAGCCCTCAGTGGGCTGGGGCGCCCCCCTTGGGCCTCCCCCTGCGCCTAGGGTTGGAAACCCTGGGGGGGCACCCCACTTGGCTTGGGGGGGAAGCCACCCCCTTCCCTCTTGGCCGCCCCCCCATGTAGATGGGTTCCAGGGCCGGCGCCCCCCCTCCAGGGGCCTATAAATAGTGGGGGGGAAGGGAGGGCAGTAACACCACAGCCCCTGGCGCCTCCCTCTCCCCCTGCAACACCTCTCCCTCTCGCAGAAGCTTGGCGAAGCCCTGCCGAGATCCCGCTACTTCCATCACCACGCCGTCGTGCTGCTGGATCTCCATCAACCTCTCCTTCCCCCTTGCTGGATCAAGAAGGAGGAGACGTCGCTGCTCCGTACGTGTGTTGAACGCGGAGGTGCCGTCCGTTCGGCACTCGGTCATCGGTGATTTTGATCACGGCGAGTACGACCCCATCAACCCCGTTCATTGGAACGCTTCCGCTCGCGATCTACAAGGGTATGTAGATGCACTCCTTTCCCCTCGTTGCTAGTATACTCCATAGATGGATCTTGGTGATGCGTAGGAAATTTTAAAATTCTGCTACGATCCCCAACAACAATAACAGAATGCACCCACAACTACATCGCATTGCAGAATTGAACCAAACAGTTAACTAAACACCACAACACAAATGAACCAAACGTTAACTGAGCACCACATTGCACAATGTATAACCAAACCAAGCATGCTTGACAACTTGGAAATATAGCAATTGTATTCGTTTCTCATGTATTTTATAAAGATAAATTTGATTTATTTCTCACATGGAAGACAATACAAAATTGCAGCCTGAAGAATTGAACATCACATTTGCAGAATTGAGGCAAACAGTTAACTGAAGATGACAACTAATTAACCAAACAGTTAATAAGTGAGCACCACACTGCACGACATATAGAACATATACACTAGAGCAACAGATTGCATGGTAAAATTAGGTAGCACAATTCACTAGAATTTGTTAAGGAAAGGCAGGAACATCACACGCAACGGGTAAACCAAGCATGATTAACCGACGTAGCTAGCAAATGGCAAGGTGCTCCTCCAAGATCTGGGGGTCGGCACGAATGGCAGCCATCGCGACCTCATCCGCGCGTGCGGCCGCGATTTGCTTCTCCGCTGCCAAATGCTCCTTGAACTCCTGGCTATACTGCGTGCACCATGGCTTAGGGCGGCGCTTATTTGGTGGAGGGTCGGTGATTTGGGTGGAAGGTATCGCGCCGGCGGTCGGGGCATGTGGGATGTGGAAGGAGGAGGAGGATGGGGGTCGGGTGTGGATTACCTGCCTGGATAGACGAGGCCGAGCAGCATGAAGGAGGGTCGCCAGCGAGGAGGCGGCGCTGCAAGCAAGGAGTGAAGGTTTTAACTTGGAAAGGAAGGCGGAAACAAGGGAAATGTGGCTTTTGGTAAGGGGGAGGGGGTGGGGAGGTAAATATTCCGCGGAAGCCGAAAATTTTGAATCAGTTCACCGAAAAAACTGGCGCGCAAAGTGTCATCAGACACGGTTCCTTATTCAGAATTGTGTACGATATGCGAACATCACAAACGATTCAGATAGCTTAACCCGTGTGTGATGAGTTTGAACGACAAAAAATTTGGTTCAATTTCCCTGGTTACAGTGGTCATCCACCTCATTGCATAATTTGGGTACACAACACCCCCACACTTCTTAATCGAGCAAATTCAGCAATTAAACAGAGCTAGCTGGCCTAAACATTACTCTAACAAATTAAAGACCGGCGCTCTTAATTAAACAAAACAAAGAGTACTACTACGGCTGGTGCTCGTCGATCTCCGCCGCCTCCTCCATGTCCAGCTCGCGCCCGACGGTCTCCTGGGGAAGGGGCTCCATGGCATCCATCACACCATACTCGGCAAGCATCTCGCCATCCGTGTCCGCCATCTCTTTGGAAAAGGCTGCCCCGAGCTGGGCGTGGGAGGCCGCGATCTGGGCTTGGACGGGCTCCGTCGTTGCAAGGTATGCGGCGGAGGAACGGACAACTGCTCGAACGCTCTCGGTGATTGCCAACTCTTTGGCTGTGGGTTGCCGACCGTTGTCGGAGAAGCTTCGTTCGATTTGTGCGGTGACTGCCACGAGCTAGGCGTGGGCGGCCTCGATATGGTCGTGGGCGGCCTCCATCAGGGCTTAGGCTGCCGCTGCGGAACGGACAACTATTATGCCGCTCTCGCTAGTTGCTATCCCCGAGGCAGATGTTGCTGCCGCCACCTAAGAAGCAGTAGCGGCCGTTTGGGCTGCCTTGGCCGCCCGGTCGTAGATTACAGCCGCGCTCATGCACCTTGTTAGAACGCGCATGGCAGCTATGGTCGCGCTCTCGCCGGAGTGGGTCGGTGAAGTTGCCCTCACGACGCGGGTCCACGTCCCCATCTTTCACCGGCGATGATTGAATAGTGAAATGGTATTTGGGGGAGCGAGCTAGTGTGCTTGACACGTCGGCTGTGGACTGTAGCTGACGCACCTTCTCGCGTAAGCCATTGGCATACTATACACCGACGGTGCTCCAGGATATTATGTACTGCATCCCACACGGTTGGTGACAATAAACTGTGTGGGATCTACTTGATTTTTCATCTTGATTTGAATTACGTAATGGGGTCACAGCGGCAATGGATGGTGTTTGAATTGCTAGACCTTTTATGTGTAGTGAACATGCAACTATATGTGTGTCGTAAAAAAATGGAATTATTTAGGGTTCGTTTGGAAATTTTATACATTAAATTGGTTTTCTAGCCATTTCAGGTGCACAATTCAAAATTAAAGCACATGCAAATGCTCCGGTGCACCAACATGGGTTGTAAAATCATATATGTGTCCATGGGTTTATGCTTATGTCCCATGCAAGAAATGGGGATGAATTTCGAACACCACGGCACCGTGGCTCTCCGGCAAATGTTGAGGTACTTGCTTTTGTAATTCTAGTAAATCCAAAACCCATCTGAAATTCATGAACCTTGGCATGCTATCATGGAATGGCATCAACATGCTAGGGTAAAAATTATTGTCCCATTTGGGGCAGGTTGTGGTATAAGCTTCTCACAAGAAGCCTCACGGTTCCGTTAGGGAAATATGGTTTTAAAATTCTAGTTAATCAAAAATTCGTCTAAAATTCATGAAACTTGACATGATATCATGGAATGGCAGCAACATGCCGTGGTAAAAATATTGTCCCAATTGGGGCAGGTGTGGGTATAAGCTTCTCGCAAACCAGAGCTTCTCTCACAACAAGCCTGATGGTTTCGGTAGGGTACGTGCCACCTTGGGGGACGAAACGATATCTGTTGCCTCTTCTTACTTTCAAAATGTTTCTCGTGTCAACATAGAACAACACGAGTGTTGTGTCATTTTTTGGGATTTTTCGGGGTTCGCTTGGACATTTTTATACATTAACTGAGTTTTCTATGCATTCATGTGCATAATTGAAATTGGAACTACAGGCACATGCTCTAATGCATATAAATTGGTTGAAAATTCAAATTTGTGTCCTTGGTTGCATGCTTAGGTCCCATGCAAGAAATGGGAATGAATGTCAAACACCCTGCCACCGTCACTCGGCCGCAAACATTGAGATACATGGTTTTTAAATTTTAATAAATCCAAAGCTCGTCTGAAATTCATGAAACTTGGCATGCTATCGTGGAGCAGCATCAACATGCCGTGGTAAATTTTTGGTCCCATTTGGGGCAGGTTTGGGGATATGCTTCTCACAAAACAGAGCTTCTCACAATAAGCTTGATGGTTTCGGTAGGGAACGTCCCACCTTTGGGGAAGAAATGATATCCATTGCCTCTTATTGCTTTCAAGAAATTTCTCGTGTCAACATAGAACAACAGGAGTGTTGTGTCAATTTTTGGGATTTTTTGGGGTTCGTTTGGACATTTTTATGCATTAATTGAGTTTTCAATGCATTTATGTGCATAATTCAAATTTGAACTACATATACATGCTCTAATGCATATAAATTGGTTGAAAATTCAAATCTGTGTCCTTGGTTGCATGCTTAGGTCCCATGCAAGAAATGGGAATGAATGTCAAACACCCTACCACCGTCACTCGGCCGCTAACATTGAGATACCTGGTTTTTAAATTCTAGTAAATCCAAAACTCGTCTGAAATTCATGAAACTTGGCATGCTATCATGGAGCGGCATCAACATGCCGTGGTAAATTTTTGTCCCATTTGGGGCAGGTTTGGGTATATGCTTCTCACAAACGAGAGCTTCTCACAACAAGCATGATGGTTTCAGTAGGGAACGTCCCACCTTTGGGGACGAAATGATATCCATTGCCTCTTATTGCTTTAAAAAAATTCTCGTGTCAACATAGAACAACAGGAGTGTTGTGTCAATTTTTGGGATTTTTCGGGGTTCGTTTGAACATTTTTATGCATTAATTGAGTTTTCAATGCATTTATGTGCATAATTCAAATTTGAACTACATATACATGCTCTAATGCATATAAATTGGTTGAAAATTCAAATATGTGTCCTTGATTGCATGCTTAGGTCCCATGCAAGAAATGAGAATGAATTTCAAACACCGGGGCACCGTTGATTGCTGGCAAAACATTGCGATACTTTGTTTTTAAATTCTAGCAAATCCAAAACTCGTCTGAAATTCATGAAACTTGGCATGCTGTTATGGAATGGCACCCGACATGTTGTGGTATTTTTTGTGTCCATTTTAGGAGACGGCGCACTCGAATAACAGCCAACAAAGGCATTTTGAAACAAATAGCTGCCACTCTAACATCGCAAAACGTTTGTATAATTCAAATCGTGTGCGTTATGTTAACCATTCACGTGACGCCACATGTCTTCGTTTAAATGGCTATAGGAGGTGTCGTGTGGACAGCTGCTTAAGGTGCCATGTGGACAACTGCTTGACTGAACGGGAGGCGTGCGAGCGCAGTCCGGTGCGCCGGCTGACCGAGAGGCGTGCAAGTTGTCCTCCAATGCGCAGGCTCACCGGGAAGTGTGTGAGCTGTTTGAAGACTTCAACAACGGCGTCCCGGAGGACGACAACGACGGCGCAGCACGCCGCCTCCGCCGCCGCCGAAAATAATTTTTTCTTGGTTTTAATACTGTCTCGATCATATGAATATAAATTCGCAGTATGACTGAATGAAAGATAGGTTTGAGCGAACTTGCATTTTTCTCTCTTAATGTAAAAACTTATCAAATAATTTTATTTTGAAAAAAGTCAATGGTTTTAAATATAAAACCCTCATCGCAAACGTTTTAGTTAGAACACCCGTATGCAAACCGACAGCTTCCCTAGGAAGGCAAGGGAAATTGTGCCGAGCAGGATTTGTGCAGCTCTTGATCACAAACGTTCTAGATAGAACACCTGTATGCAAAGTGAGAGCAGGATTTGTGCATCTCTTCAACACAAACGGTTTTTTTGGATGACCCATGTGCAACCACTTACAAACAATTTGATAAGATTTGCATCTGTCATATTGGGTATGTTGCCATTTGTTAAACAGGAAAGATTGACATTTGTTGATATAGTAACATTGCCATTTGTCAACCTTGTAACACTGCGATTTGTCAAAATATGAAGCTAAAAATCGCTAGCAGTATCTAATTTTTGCAACAAAAATTTAGTAATTAAGCATAGATTTCATTCATAGATTAAGCTATCGTTCTTTATACAAACAGTTCAACTCGATAGCTAAACCGACCAAACTTTTCACCAATTGTTGGCAACCACGTACTGAAATATCTAGTTCTACTTTATATACTAGCTAATTTTAAGTACGTTGTACAGTTCCACCACATCTATAGTCAGATGAACTGAACAAATAGCCCCTAAATAGTACTACTACGGAGGGGCTTTGTACTACTTCCGGCAGCCTCTCCCCTGCCGAGCGCGCTCAGTAAGAGGCAGAGGAGGAGGAGCCTACCGACGAGCTTGACAACTGCAATACGGTGCCTGCCGCTACTGCACCTTCAGTAATGCTCACCTCGAACGCCCTCTGCCGCTCCAGACGACCCTCTCGAAGCAGTGGTTCTCCTCGTAGATCTCCTGATTCCTCGCCTCTAAGGCGGCGGTAAGGCTCTTTGTGTGCTCGACGAGGCGCTCCTCCTCCTCCCGCAGGAACTCGGTGTAGCGCGCAAGATCGCTGACGCACGTGCGGGCATCCACCTCCGCCTCCCGCCTTCGGGCGGCAGTGGCGGAGCGGGTGATGACCCCGTCGATCGATGGTGGGCTGGCGGCCACGGCGGCCGACGATGGAGTGGCGGCCACGACCACCACCTCCCGCCTTCGGGGCGCGGTGGCGGAGCGGGTGACGGCCACAGTGGCCGGTACTGCGGTGGCGGCCACGACGGCCACCTCCCGCCTTCGGGCCGTGGCGGCCGAGCGGGCGATGGCCCTGGCTTTCGACGGTGGTGTGGCGGCAACGGCGGCCGGCAACAGCTGCCGACGGGCAGCGGCGGTGGAGCGTGTGGTGGGTGTTCCGCGCACACCCAATAGAGACGCCACACGCACTACACTACGTCGGGGGCTGCACCACCGCCGCGGTGTAGCCTCCCAGCTGGAGCTGTCCTCTGATGACGGCGGAGTGGCTGAGCGACGACGACGGACCGGTGCTATTGGCGATTGTGGGAGAAGCAGACGAGATAAGCTACAGAGAGGGAGGGGAAAATGCGACGCAGGACTCGCCGCCGTGAGGGTTTATATAGCAGGCCGGTAAGCATTGGGATTTTGGGGGATTTCACCGAGTCGGGCGGGAAGTTTGCGTGGAACCTGCGAGGGCGCTAGAACGCTCCCGCACGCTGCGCAAGCTTGCGCTGTAAGCCGTCTGCGGCAGTGATGTCGCTTGAAGCTACATCGGTATTTCCCCAAAGAGGAAGGGATGATGCAGCACAACGGCGGTAGGTATTTCCCTCAGATATGAAACCAAGGTTAACGAACCAGTAGGAGAACCAAGCAACACAACGTAAACAGCACCTGCACACAAATAACAAACACTCGCAACCCGACGTAAGAGAGGGGTTCTCAATCCCTCACGGGTAAAAAGATAGATAGTTTTGTAGTAATTTGGATGAATAGATCTCGCGGGAACGCGAAATAAAATAAATAATAAAAAAAGTGCAACAAGGTATTTTTGGGTTTTTGGAAATAGGGGCCGTAGGTTTCACTAAGAAAATTGCGCGTGCGTTGCAACGGGAGAATAAACCACATGCCCATTGCCTGTGCTTCATTTTTGGTTAAACAACAATTGTGATAAACCAAGCGGCAGACGACAATGCGGCTAAATGAACCAAATGGATTTTTTAGACATAAATGAACCAAATAGATAATTAAGTGTATATGGTTGATGGGTCAATTAACAATACGATTCTTAGGGACGCTAGTTCGGAACTTGCGACGTGAATCGTAGTCAACTAATCGGGTGAATAATCTTATCTTTAGATTACCACACTGATAATAAAAATATCGTACACATGGTTCTTATTCCGAGTTACCAACAACAGACAATAAAAATATGGTAAACTTCATCGAACGTTCAGACATGCATACTTCTGTCCAATGCTAACCCTGAAGTCCTTATTCTGTTGTAATATATGCAGAATTCTCAAAAGTTTTTTCTATAGTGCAGGAATTTGTTGTTGATTAAAAAAGAAAATTGATTAAATTTTGCATCATAAATAGCTACTCATAAATTAATTTAATTAGCTTGCAGATAAGCATCTAAATATATGTGTTGTTTGTATAGTAGTGTTTTATTTCTTCTCGGCAACCCCTTTTAAAAATTGTGCAACCATTTCGGCTTGCAGTTTAAGTTTATATTAGCCAACTATGATATTCTGGGTAAATCCTTTTAGATAATTATCATTAAGTTAAGTTAATGCTATCCTACATAGAATTACTAATGTCTTCAAATCTTGGTGGTAGGATATAAGCTAGCACGTACGCGTGATGCATCTGCAGATTTTTATCGGTCCATGAACTACTTATTTAAAAATAAAATAGGAAATGAACCTGTGCACGCTAGCTAGCCTCACACGTCGGCTGGTCTAGAAGAAACCAGCCGCGTCGCAGGCGCTTCTCCAGCCTGGATTCGTCGCTTGCAGATCATCTTCCGACCTACCCAGATACCACGATCTCCCCCGCATCGCTCGCAGCCCTGGGACACGCCGCCGCCAGGATCCCTCGGCCGTCCCAGTGCGTGTCCTGATTTTCAGTATTCAGATTGGCTCTCTCCCCTCCTTGTCTAGGCATTTCGATGCTGCTTTATATTTTTTGAGACTTCATGCGCCTCTCTCTCCCCTCCTTGATTGTTCGTGACCTTCCTTCTGGGGCAAACTCTGTTTGTTCGTGACTTTCCTCACACCCAACCTTTGCGGGTCAGCTTCATCGCATCTTTCTTCACTTTTCTAAGATATAAACATGACACATATCTCACCCTCTTTTCCTGGCTTGTTGATTCCCACAATTCCGAAGGTATATAAGTTGCTAGGATTTGATTTAAAAGAGCAGGGTGGGACTAATTTTAAGCAAACTCTATTTGCCTCAGCCATAATAAAGGGGAGGGGAAGGCAGGCGCGAGGTCCAACTTGTAGCAGCCCATAACAAATATTCTGGCCCATTATTTACAAAGCTACGAGCGAACAGACGAAAATTACGGCAGCGAAGGACGACGTACGAAACTGACGGACGAAAATTAAGGAGGAAGAAGTGTTAACCCTATTATTAGTAGGTATAGATATAGATATAGACTAGTGGCTTCTCTCGAGTAAAATAGCAAACGGTGAGTAAACGAATTACTGTTGGGCAATTGATAGAACTTCAAATAATCATGACGATATCCAGACAATGATCATTACATAGGCATCACGTCCAAGATTAGTAGACCGACTCCTGCCTGCATGTACTACTATTACTCCACACACCGACCGCTATCCAGCATGCATCTAGTGTATTAAGTTCATGAAAAAATGGAGTAATGCAATAAGAACGATGACATGATGTAGACAAGATCTATCTATGTAGAGATAGAACCCATCGTTTTGTCCTTAGTAGCAACGATACATACATGTCGTTTCCCTTTCTGTCACTTGGATCAAGCACTGTAAGATCGGACCCACTACCGGGCACCTCTTCCCATTGCAAGACAAATAGATCAAGTTGGCGAAACAAATCCCAAATATCGGAGAAGAAATACGAGGCTATAAGAGATCATGCATATAAGAGATCAAAGAAACTCAAATAACTTTCATGAATATAAAAAGATAGATCTGATCATAAACTCAAAGTTCATCGGATCCCAATAAACACACCACAAAAAGAGTTACATCATATGAATCTCCAAGAGATCATTGTATTGAGTATCAAGAGAGAGAGAGAGAGATGAAGCCATCTAGCTACTAACTACGGACCCGAAAGTCTACAAAGAACTACTCACGCATCATCGGAGAGGCACCAATGGAGGTTGTGAACCCCATCCGAGATGGTGTCTAGAATAGATCTGGTGGTTCTAGACTCTGCGGCGGCTGGATGAATATTTCGTTGACTCCCCTAGGGTTTCTGGAATATTGGGGTATTTATAGAGCAAAGAGGCGGTCCGGGGGGCACCCGAGGTGGGCACAACCCACCAGGGCGCACCTGGGCCTCCTGGCGCGCCCTGGTGGGTTGTCCCCTCCTCGGGACTCCCCCCAGGTGCAACCAGGGCCCGTTGTGTTCCTCCTGACCCATAAAAATTCTCCGTAAAGTTTCGAAGCATTTGGACTCCGTCTGATATTGATTTCCTGCGATGTAAAAAACATGCAAAAAACAGCAACGGGCACTTGGCACTATGTCAATAGGTTAGTACCAAAAAATAATATAAAATGACTATAAAATTATTATAAAACATCCAAGATTGATAATATAACAGCATGGAACAATAAAAAGTTATAGATATGTTGGAGACGTATCAGCTACCCCAAGCTTAACTCCTTCTCGTCCTCGAGTAGGTAAGTGATAAAATAGAATTTTTGATGTGGAGTGCTGTTTATCATGTCATATCATATTATTTTCTTTATAGCATGGACATTTGGACTTTTATGTGATTTAAAGCAATAGTCTAGGTTTGACATAATAATTTAGATACTCAAGCATATCAACAGGCAACCATGTCTTGCAAAATATCAACGCTAAAATAAGTTATCCCTAGCCCATCATGCTCAAACATTGATCCATTCATGAAACACACTTGTATATTAGCTACACCCAATACTTGAGTACGATCATATTGCCTCCTAGTTGGTGCTTTTTATAAGAGAAGATGGAGACTCAAATTCAAAAATAAAAATTGCATAAAGTAAAAGAAAGGCCCTTCGCAGAGGGAAGTAGGGATTTGTAGAGGTGCCAGGGCTCAAAGCGAAAAATTAGAGACAACAACATTTTGGGAGGTGTATCCATCCCACCAACAAAAACGACTTAGAGTTCTGAACACTTTCCATGCTAGATATGCCATAAGCGGTTCCCAAACAGAAAATAAAGTTTATTCCTTTTTCCACCATTCTTTCACTTTCCATGGCTAGCCATATCCAGGGTTGCCCTCCATACCAACACTTTCCCGGGAATTTATTATATGACAACACAAAGTAATTTTTTTTATTTCTTTTTCAATTCGGGACTGGGCATCCCTAAAACCTCTGCCTTACTCTCGTGCAATGACAAGTGAATAAACACTCATTGTGAGAATAACACATCCATCATGGAAAATATTAGCCACCCCTCACCGTTCCGCGAGCGAAACAAACACACAAAAGAGAAGTTTATTTTGAAAATTAGAGATGGCACATACAAATTTTCTTATAACGGCACGGAAATACCGCATATAGGTAGGTATAGTGGACTCATGTGGAAAAAACTAGGTTTAAGGATTTGGATGCACAAGTAGAGCTCATACTTAGTGCAAAATGAAGGCTAGCAAAAGACTGGGAACCGACCAACTAAGAAAAATAATAATCTCATAAGCAAGCATTAAACATAATTAACACCAAATAATGCACCACAAGTAGGATATAATTTCATTGCATGACTATTGACTTGCGTGCTTGCATAGGGAATCACAAACCTTAACACCAATATTCTTACTAAAGCATAATTACTCATCAACATAACTCACATATCGCATCATCATATCTCAAAACTATTACTAAAAATCAAGTTTATTTTGTCCAATGATCTTCATGATTTTTTTTACTTATCCTTCTTGGATATCTATCACTTTGGGACTAATTTTCATGTGTTGCTTTTCATAAGCTCAAACAAATATAAGTGAAGATCATGAGCATAAATTTTTTTATTTCTCTCAAAATAATTTAAGTGAAGCAAGAGAGAATTTCTTCAAGATTACTAAGCACACTGTGCTAAAAAAGATATAAGTGAAGTACTAGAGCAAGTCCTAGCCCATAAAAGATTTAAGTGAAGCACAGAGAGCAATTCTAACAAGTCATGACATAATTTTGGCTCTCTCAAATAAGTGTGTCCAGCAAGGATTGATGACTTAAAACAAAAAGCAAAACAAACAAAGACTCATATCATACAAGACGCTCCAAGCAAAACACATATCATGTGACGAATAAAAATATAGCTTCGAGTAAAATACCGATAGTCGTTCGAAGAAAGAGGGGATGCCACTCGGGGGCATCCCCAAGCTTAGTTGGTTGCTCATTTTTGGATAATAGCTTGGGATGCCTGGCATCCCCAAGCTTAGGCTCTTCTATCCTTCTTTCATCCATCGTAAGATAACCCAAAACTTGAAAACTTTAATCACACAAAATGCAACAAAACATTTGTGAGATCCGTTAGTATAAGAAAACAAACCACTACTATAAGTGCTGTATCAAACCAATTTATATATTTTTTGCATTATATCTACTGTATTCCAACTTTATTATGGCAAAAACTCATCAAAGAAAACCATAGAGCCATCAAAATAAGCACACAACGCAAAGAAAACAGAATCTGTCAAAACAGAACAGTCTGTAACAATCTGAATTAGTCGAATACTTCGGGATGTCTAAAAATTCTGAAATATTAGGACGTCCTAGGAAATTTGCATATCAATCTTCTGTAAAACATTCAGATCAAAATCATGTTTCTGTGATTTACTAAAATTGTTTTTGTGAGCGCAAAAGTTTCTGTTTTTTTCAGCAAGATCAAACAACTATGACCCAAGAAGATCCTAAAGGCTTTACTTGGCACAAACACTAATAAAAACACAAAAACAAAATCATAAAAGTAGCATAATTGTGTAAACACTCAAGAACAGAAAGCAAAAGGAAAAAATAAATTTTATTCGTTGGGTTGCCTCCCAACAAGCGCTATAGTTTTACGCCCCTAGCTAGGCATAAAGCAAGGATCTAAGTTTTGTCATCTTTATCCAACTCTTCAATCAAACACTTGGAATCCTTCAAAGAATTAGCATAAAGATTTTCAATAACAACACTTCTAGGAATAAATCCAAAGATTTCATTCTTGCAAAAGGGGTCTCTTATTATTTCAACAAAATCCGGGTGAACACTAATCATTTTAAGATCTTCGTTATTATCATTGCTAGAAGTCGCACCCTTGTCCCTAGTAGCTTTACTATGCCTTTTGGGGGGTTTCTCGATAGTTTTAGCGGAAGCAAAAGCCGTACCTAGGTTACTAGAGATTTCTTCTAATTTATCAATCCGGGACGGACTTTTTTCTATTCTTTCGTTGATTATGGGACCCTTCTCTTTTAGAAACTTAAAAATATCTCCTGCTTTTGACCCAATATTAGTGAAAAATTATGCATCTTTGTATCTATAATTTCCATATTATTTCGGTGAGCATTTTCTTTTCAATAGCATCTAGCCTTTCCATAACATGGTCAAGAGTCAAAATTGTTTCATTAATCATAAGAGGTGGTGAGCCTACTAGATTTCCCATAGCATTAAGAGCATCAAGAGTAGGACACATCAAGAAACTTCCACTGGTAATCGTATCAAGGACAAATGTATAGAAAGTGGTGATGCCAACATAAAAATAACGCAGAAGCACAATGGTAGATTGCTTATGGATAGATCTATTATGAGGATTGCAAATTCTATACCAACCATCTTTTAAATTTTCTCCTCCCCTTTGTTTAAAGTTGAGGACCTCGTCCTCGGGAGTGCAAACATTAGAGTAATAACTATCCATAACGGTAAACAAGATTGCATGCAAAAACGGATCCGGCAAGAAAACGGCGAACGGAAAAAGAGAGGCGAATAAAACGACAAATTTTTGTGAAGTGGGGGAGAGGAAAACGAGAGGCAAATGGCAAATAATGTAATTGCGAGGAGATGAGATTTGTGATTAGGAACCTGGTATATGTTGATGATGTCTCCCCGGCAACGGCGCCAGAAATTCCTTTTGATGTCACTTGAAGCTACGTCGGTATTTCCCCAAAGAGGAAGGGATGATGCAGCACACCGGCGGTAGGTATTTCCGTTAGATATGAAACCAAGGTTATCGAACCAGTAGGAGAACCAAGCAACACAACGCAAACATCACCTGCACACAAATAACAAAGACTCGCAACCCGACGTAAGAGAGGGGTTGTCAATCCCTCACGAGTAAAAAGATAGATAGTTTTGTAGTAATTTGCATGAATAGATCTCGCGGGAACGCGAGATAAAATAAATAATAAAAAAAGTGCAGCAAGGTATTTTTGAGTTTTTGGCAATATAGATCTGAAAATAAAAGCAAGGAAAGATAGACTGCAAAGGCAAATATGTTGAGAAGAGATCCGGGGGCCGTAGGTTTCACTAGTGGCTTCTCTCGAGAAAAATAGAAAACGATGAGTAAACAAATTACTGTTGGGCAATTGATAGAACTTCAAATAATCATGACGATATCCAGGCAATGATCATTACATAGGCATCACGTCCAAGATTAGTAGACCGACTCCTGCCTGCATCTACTACTATTACTCCACACATCGACCGCTATCCAGCATGCATCTAGTGTATTAAGTTCATGGAAAAACGGAGTAATGCAATAAGAACGATGACATGATGTAGACAAGATCTATCTATGTAGAGATAGACCCCATCATTTTATCCTTAGTAGCAATGATACGTACATGTCGTTTCCCTTTCTATCACTGGGATCAAGCACTGTAAGATCGAACCCACTACCGGGCACCTCTTCCCATTGCAAGACAAATAGATCAAGTTGGCCAAACAAAACCCAAATACCGGAGAAGAAATACGAGGCTATAAGAGATCATGCATATAAGAGATCAAAGAAACTCAAGTAACTTTCATGGATATAAAAAGATAGATCTGCTCATAACACTACAAAAAAAGACACATCCGTGACATTTTGGGCCGAACGAATTTTTTTCCTGTCATACTTATGACACTTCTATGATGATAATTGTGACAAAACCCGGTATCATCATATATGTGGTGGGCTCCTACTTCTATGACAAAAAATCATGACAGAAAATGGGCTTTTCGTCCTGGGCGGGACGGAGACGCAGCTGCATTACATTCTTTGGGTCGTCCATGACGAAAAAAACCGTGGTAGAAGCAAGGGCGCGGAAAATATCAGTGGGTGGTCGGGGGCCGAGCGATGCACGTTTCTCTCGTACACATACGCGCATGGGTGTGAGGCGTTGGGATCTAACCGAACCCGAGCTAGGCGTTCTCCTACTGAAACCGAGCGGTTGCACTGTAGGCTACGCGTTACTGAACCCGAGCGATCGATCGATGGCTGTTAACTGAACCCGATCAAGCGATTCCTTCGCTACTACTGCTAACTGAAGCCGATCGAACCTGCAGCCTCTTGATGAACAGCGAGCGTCGTTGGGGGTTTGGATGAACAGTTCCCGATGGGGGGTTGGATGAACAGGAACCCATGGTGTTGCCACTGGATGAACAGGACCCCGATAGATCGAGCCGGTGGAGGGGTGGATGAACAGGACCCCGTAGAGGGCTGGATGAACAGGACGACCCCGTGGAGGGCTGGTTGAACAGTAGCCGGTGGAGGAGCACGCGGTGGAGGCTGGAGGAACAGGAGCCAATGGATGAACAGTCGCAGGTGGAGGCTGGAGGAGGTCGACAGTGGATGAACAGTAGCCCGTGGAGGCTGGAGGAGGTCCACGGTGGAGATGAACAGTATCCCGTGGAGTCCCGTTTTGCGGTACGCCACACCCCTCCCAATGAACTGGACCCCCGTTTCGATCGTAGCGCTCTAACACAAGTCCATTTCCTCCGTTTTGCGGTACGCCACACCCCTCCCGATCAACATGACCCCGTTTCGACCAAGAGAAGTCCGTTTCCTCCGTTTTGCGGTACACCAGACCCCTCCCGATGAACGGGATCCCATTTCGACCGTGGCCGGTCGAACACAAGGCCGTTTCCTCCGTTGTGCGGTACGCCAGGCCTCGTTTCCATCGGCTGTTCCGTCTAAGCTGGTTGGCTCCCGATAAACAACACGCGTTCCGTTGCCTCCCGATGAACACGACGCATTCCGTTGCCTCCCCATGAACACGACGACGACGCAGTTTCTCCGTTCCGACCCAGCCATGTACACGAGCCCTGGCCGTACGTATGCGCGAGTAGGCGTTCGAGACCCCGCCCGTATGTACGTACGTGGTCGTATTTTTTGGCGTGTGGCTGTATGTACGTGTACACGGTTTAGACGGGACAGCCTGGATTGCTACGTGGGGGGCTCTACTATGACATGTGCCGCTACTTACTCGGCCACGGTTCATACTTGCAGAGAGACCGATCAATCAGTATGTACATACACGTTCCGACAAGACAGACAACGGTACGTACGCTTCGACCGGGTGGGTCCCAGCTGTCAGGGAGGATAAGGACGCACTTCCTTGTGTGCGAAGATATAGCTGCTGGGTCCCAGCTGTCAGGGAGGATATTTTTTTTGCCGTCATAAGGACGCACTTCCTTGCGTGCGAAGATGTAGCTGGTGGGTCCCAGCAGTCAGGGGGAGAAAACATTATTTTTCAGGGTAAAAAGGATGTAGTTACATGCATACGTCCATGGGCGTGGTGCGTCCCCACTGTCAGCCTCTCACGTATAGTCATCTTCCGATGACTCTCGGTTGTTGATCACGTTGACCACACCGTGCCGAGTGCACCAAGGCCAGTGGACGACGGCGAGGCTCCAGACTGGAATGACCCGGAGATGGGGAAGACGCAGCAGTGGAGTCGCAGATGGAGAGGAGTGGGAAACTTGACTGGTTCGGGTGCACGGCAGTACTGCCGCCCACGGGAGACAGGAGCAAGAACAGAGGTTGAAGAAAGAGCACGGCTGTTGGATTAACGTCCAACGGTCCAGCTGCTAGAATCATTTGTTGATTAAGTTGACAAAGCCCTGCGTACACGTCTGCTTAGTAGGCCCACAAGTCAGCCACCAAATATGCCGGGTCCCAGCTGTCATCGGGAGGAATGGTTTTTTTCGCATAACAAGGAGGCACTTCCTTCTGTGCGAAGATACAGCCGGTGGGTCCCAGCTGTCAGGGGGAGGAAACAACTTAATAAGGAGGAACTTTCCTTGCGTGCGACCATGGACCTCGTGGGTCCCAGTCGTGAGGCTCTCCACGTACAGTCCTCTTCTGATGACTCTCGTTTGTTGACCACGCCGCGCCGAGCGCAGCGAGGCGGTGGACGACGGCGAGGCCCCAGACTGGAATGGCCCGGAGATGGGTAAGACGCGGCAGTGGAGTCGCAGACGGAGAGGAGTGGGAAACTTGACTGGTTCGGGTGCGGGGTGGGCCTACACTCGGCAGAGAATAACAGGAGGTGCGGAGTGGAGGGATGGCCTGGCCGTCTGTGGGGTAGCGTTTCGCTGAGGCGTGCAAAACAATACCGCTGGACGCAGGAGGCTGGAGCAGGTGGTCCCGGCAGCGCTGGGGGAAGAAGACGAGAGATTGAAGAAGAATACCGGTTGTTGGATGTAAATCCAACGCTTTGCTTAGGCTTCGACCTACTGACCCACATGTCAGCCAGTCCAGTTGTTTTTTAGTCCATTTGGTGGGCTGGGCGAAACAATGATGTATCATCTATGCAGCCCGTTTATATACATGGTAGAATTTAAAGCCCATTTGCATTTTTCTCGAAATCCGCGGACTTGCTGGGCTGGGTGAAAATATCATGAGCTGGACGGAGAAATGTTATAAAAACATAAACACATGATTGCACGTCTATTACTGCATTGGTAAGTAAAATCTTTGCAAGCTTATGTAAGCAATCACTAGGAGTTAACTTGCCAAGTTATATATAAAAAATTATTATTATTTTGTAAGAACTTTCAATTTACGAAATAAAATATCATTTTAATTTGATGAGTTAATAGGACGTGGGGTATTATTATTTTTTAGGCTAGACGTGGGACTGTTGAGTTGGTTCTGAGGGAAAAGTACTGGGAGAAAACTTAGTTTACATCGAAAAAGAAAGTAGGAGAAAATTCAGATATAGGATTAATGAAAACGAAAAATAAAGGAAGTGGGAAGATCTATAAAATGGTTGGACGAACGACAAATTTAACGGAACCTTATGTTGTTTCTATTATATATATGTAATAAAATAAGATATAAATATAGGTTCAGTTTTGCATTCTTATAGAAAACATAGGTTCAGTTTTGCATTCTTATAGAAAAATAGACATGAGCTATGCATCGTCTTGAAAAAATAAACATAACTTGGGCTGCTGATGTTATAGAAAAGCTAGATTGGGAGGCCCAGAGGCTGCTTGATACCTGCTGGATCCAAAAAATGTTGAAACATGTTGTGGGCTGCCCATGTTAAACAACAAAACCTAGGCCATGGACCTGGTGAGCCCGGGACTGTTAGCCTCTCGACGAACAGTTGTATCCCGATTCCTCTTGTTTTGCTGACCATGTTGGGAATGACAGACGGCGGCGCCGCGGCGAGAGCACCAAGGCGGAGGACGGCGTTGAGACCTCGGACCGAATGAACCGGAGTGGGGGAAGACCCAGGCGGAGGGGAGTATGAGGGTTGACTTGTTCGGGTGCAGGGTGGGCCGGTGGAGCTGCCGCCGCCGGACAATGTGTGGGAGTAGAGGGATGGCCTGGCCAACGCCATAGGCTATGATGGCCAGCCGCTGTATAGGAAGAGGACGAAAGATTGAACAAAATAAAGAAATACAAATGGATAGGTGGTTGGTCCCATATGTGTGTGTACGAGACCTGCTGGGTCCACCTACGAAGGGGAATATGTTGGGAGGAAGGAGATTCAAACACGGCAACCGAGTGAACTAGTTTTTTTAAAACGGACGAGTGAACTAGTTACATACATAAGCAAATAGCCACTAAAAAAAGCAAACAGGTTAATGGGTTCTTAAAAGAAATATTTCGGACAAAACAGATAATTATGACACATAGGCTAATGCATGAAACACTCAGATGATAAAGGTGCTTATAAACAGATAAAGTACAACATCTAGACCTTCCTGGCACGCTTGATCATGACGCTGCGGCTGTCGTGTACTCGTCGGTTACGGGAAGCAGACACGCCCTCATGTCCAAGATCCGCCTGTACATGTCGTAGCATGCGTATGCGTCCTTGGCAGCGTAGGTTATGTAGGCTAGATTCAGAGGTACCTCCCACATGTTCAGGTCCTTGGTATCGTTGTCTTCTTTCATGTTGGCGTATCAGGGGTCGATGATGGCCTCGGCGAGGTCAACCACGGAGTCCTTCTCCTGCCCGTTGCCGATGATCTTGTATTGCTTCTGGATGTCGACAAGCTAGTTGCACCAGATGGCCGAATCGTCGCGTTCTTCCTTCTCTCCGCCGTAGCAAAGCTGCAGTCGGCGCTGCCGATGAAACGGGCGAATGCTCCAGAACCTCTGATGGCCCTACAGCAATGGTAGACGAGAACCTCGTCCCGCACACATACCTGGGCACTGACGATCCGCTGGTCCCTGTCAGGAGATGAATGGATGGGCACAAGGTCTAGTCCTGTGACCTTGTGCTTTCTCGTCCTGTAGGTACTGCTTGAACTCAGCGAGGCAGAGCTTCACCGAGTCCGGATCATTGGAGTACATCACATTCAACTTGGTGCAGCCATAGGACTGAACGACGAACTCAAAGGGGAACTCCTTGCTAAAGTCCATATCCAGCAGGCTCACGCCTCGGATCGCCATTGGAGTCTCTTCAAGTGAATGAGTCGGTAGGCGGTGGCAGCAGTTCATTTTTCAGCTCTTCGGGAACTGGATTCAACAGTAAACTGAGTGTGTACAGGCGACAACAGTTACTACCCCTCCCTCGCCCGCTGCACGCCCAGTAGAAGATGCACCCTTGGCGCATTCAAATGCCTCCATTAAGAAACCTACTCCGGCCACATGTCGGTTCACGAGCGGGTCTGTATTGGTACTGTAATAACAAGAGTTAGTGGTCACTTTACCTAAATTTAATTAGCTTTAATAGAAATTTATACTTAAAACAAGCAATGCATTGGCTCGTTCTATCAGTGCCACATGATCAACATGCACAACAATTAGAATTATTATTCTCAGCACGTACACGATCAGCACATTTGTCGCACTTTCACACAGATAATACGACCAAGTTTGAACTGTTTGTTATGGTTGTTGTCCTCTACATCATCATGTCGTGTTTCCTAGCTTGCAAGATTCAGAACCAACAAATAAGATCCAAATAATAAGTACAACAAAGATGCCTACACATCTCATTGATTCCCAGCTTGCAAGATTCAGAACCAACAAATAAGATTCAAATAATAAGTACAACAAAGATGCCTACACATCTCATTGATTCCCAGCTTGCAAGATTCAGAACCAACCCATTACAGCCTTTTGATAAAGTGAATATCGGGATTAAATCCATCTTGGCTAGTCATGTCATACAACCAAAGAACTTGGCGAATGCTCTTGACCGTCACAACATCTATAGTTGAGTATTCCTGTTTGCACAACACAAATAAGAAGAGCATGATTACTATAATAATGGCACTCCTTGAACTCAACCTGCAGGTCCACTCGGATGAGGCTAGCCTGGAGTTCCATGATTGAATTCATGCGCCTTTTTCTGGAGTTCACCTGAAATGAAGCAAAGATTGCATCATTCAGCTAGCATGAAGTACTTGCTCTCGTGAGCTGGCAGGATCTTCTTTAGTAGTTGCACTAAAATTGGGGAACATTATGGTTGGCTGTCCGGCTCATGTAAGGTGCAACTATAATTTGCTGTCCAGCCAATTATAGTTACATGAGAACATTATCCGAAATGAAAAGAAGCGTCTTAATTATGTTCATGGCAATCACGCAAGGACAGTAGAAATTTTAAAACGTCAGCAATGATTCATGTTACCGGAAGCATTACAATCAACAATGACATTCGTCAAATATGGGATTACTTTAATGGTGGCATTGCTTGTTTACCAGATATAGTAAATCAACAGCAGCTAAAGAGTTGGTTTAAGGGCATGGGACCGTGGGGACACCAGGACACTCAGCAGCGTAAAGGAGCAACTTACTTATCATACTGAGGAAAACAGCAGGAGTACCATTTGTAACACAGTTTAATTGCATCATATCACTGGAGGCATTTGATTAACCATAACACTGGTTAGACATGTCCTTAAGGCAACAGTGTGATCGCTTCATTTTACATGCGCCCTTACATTAACAACAACAAAAGGTTGGTATAAGGACATGCAACAGTGGATGCATCAGCACAATGTACCTACAAGGAGGCATAAAGTGGTGATACCGAGTTTGTTCTTGCTCTGTGAGGGCAGCAAATCTAATCCTAGAGACCTTTTACTATGTGAGGGCAGCAAATCTAATCCTGGAGACCTTTTACTATGTGAGGGCAGCAAATCTAATCCTGGAGACCTTTTACTATGTGAGGGCAGCAAATCTAATCCTGGAGACCTTTTACTATGTGAGGGCAACAATTCTAATCCTGGAGACCTTTTACTATGTGAGGGCAACAAATCTAATCCTGGACATACTCTGTTGACTTGTCCACCAGCCGACACTTTCTATCCTTTTTTCAACCAATAATAGATCTGTTCCTTATCCAGTTTGTACTGTGTTTTCCCATTATTTTCCTTTTTAACCAAGAGATCGGTTGGGTATCCGGTCTCTACTACTTTCACCATATTATTTCCTCTTTGAATCAAGTCCTAGATTCATGCTACAACTTCCCCCCTTTCTTCGTTGTTTGAACCAAGTCCTAGATTCGAATGCATGAAGTAGCTTTACCTCTAATAATACTAAAAATTTAGGTGGCTTTGGAAGAGCTGATGGGAGTAGAAAAAGATGCACATGCAGACACGTGGGGAGCTGGGGCAGTACAGCAAGGCCGCTTTCGAAGAACTTATACCTGAGGGTCGTCAGGATGTCGGCGGCGGTAGGTCAGATATGCGCACAATACGACAGGGAGGAAGAAGGGCCGGAGGACCTCCCGAGCTGGCGCTGTGTCGGAGTGAACGACACGGGCAGAGGATTGGGCCCCTCCGGCAGCTGTGGGTTTCCTCCCTCGCCGGCGATGACCGAGTGAACGATGCACCTAGTCCTCTACACACACCAGCCGAAGGGATCCGGTCGGATCTGTGACCAGCGGTGAGCAGAGAGAAAATGTCGCTACCGCTGTCTTGTTTAGATCTGGAGAGGATGAGAGAATGAAGAGAGCAACCCTAGTAAAGCAAGCGCTCAGGCCCCTGCGTACATATATAGTGGAGTGATTATCTTTTTCTCTCTACAACAACCGTTTCAATTTGTGTACGTGGCATTAAACAAAAGAAACTCTCTATTTAAGGTGACTAACTGTATGACTCCTACTTACTACTACTAGTAGTATTGTTCACTTGTGCTCCCTGTCCCTCCATTTATTGAAAACCCCACGGGTGAATAAACATACAGTACTAGTATTTATATAGAACGAACAAGCTCGAACTATTTTTGCGTAGTTAAAAGTTGAGGGCGGGGCTTTTCCCGGGCAGTACGCGCGGCAGTTTTCGCGTAGGAGGGTGAGGGAGGAGCGGATTCAACCTACTTACTGCTGGAAAGGTCGGGCTGTGCGATTTGACGGCGCGTTACTGCTAAAAAGACTTGTGATATGACTACTCCCTATAGTCATGAATTACTGGCGGTACGACCGGGGTGATGCCCCCCTTCCGTTCCGCACTCTAATCTGGTGCATGACACGTCGACCCGGATGCTGGCTCTCCCACATGTCGGCGAAGTACGTAGTAGTAAGAAGGAGCAAAGAATCATGCGGTATATACTAGTAGTATTACTACTCACGTCGGAGGAGTGCGAACCACGGCAGCCCAATGAACCAGCAGTAGAAAACAATGTGCTGACATGGCCATAAAAAACAATATGCTACGGTCCAGACTATAGCATGTACAGTACTACTCCTCTTTGTTTGGATCCCTGAGTTAGAGCTAGTTTGGGTTGAAATAGCCTCAAATTATCCAAACAGGAGGGATTAGTTTGAGCTGGTTTGCTCTAAACCAGCTAAAAAAATAGCCCTTTGGAGAGGTTCTAATTGGGTTAGTTCTCCTCGGGCCCACTAAAAGAGAACTAAAAAAATCTCCCCTGCCCGCACCAGATCGCTCCCTCTGCCCCCTCGCACGACTCCTCTCTGTTCCCCATCAGGCCGCCCGCCCAAGCGTCGCTCCGCCGCTCGCCTTCTCTCTCCTCCGGCCGCCCTCTCCCTCCTGCCTCCGCCGCCCTCTTCTGGCCTCCCTCTCCCTCCGGCCTTCGAAGCTCGCCCCGCTCCCCCTTCACCGGTCGTTTTTCTCCCTCTGTCATGCGCGGCGGCGGCACATCTACCAGGGAGGTCGTGAGAGGGGTGAGTTTGTTCGTTCCTTATCTGTCTCACAGCCATATCATTAATCTTGCTCGCTCTAGCACTAATTCTGATTTGGAAAAGTAGTGTTGGAAATATGCCCTAGAGGCAATAATAAATGGTTATTATTATATTTCTTTGTTCATGGTAATTGTCTATTGTTCATCCTATAATTGTATTGTCCGGAAATCGTAATACATGTGTGAATACATAGACCACAAAGTGTCCCTAGTAAGCCACTAGTTGACTAGCTCGTTGATCAATAGATAGTCACGGTTTCCTGACTATGGACATTGGATGTCATTGATAACGGGATCACATCATTAGGAGAATGATGTGATGGACAAGACCCAATCCTAAGCATAGCATAAAAGATCGTGTAGTTTCGTTTGCTAGAGCTTTTCCAATGTCAAGTATCTTTTCCTTAGACCATGAGATCGTGCAACTCCCAGATACCGTAGGAGTGCTTTGGGTGTGCCAAACGTCACAACGTAACTGGGTGACTATAAAGGTGCACTACGGGTATCTCCGAAAGTGTCTGTTGGGTTGGCACGGATCGAGACTGGGATTTGTCACTCCGTGTGACGGAGAGGTATCTCTGGGCCCACTCGGTAATGCATCATCATAATGAGCTCAATGTGACTAAGGCGTTAGTCACGGGATCATGCATTGCGGTACGAGTAAAGAGACTTGCCGGTAACGAGATTGAACAAGGTATTGGGATACCGACGATCGAATCTCGGGCAAGTAACATACCGATTGACAAAGGGAATTGCATACGGATTGATTGAATCCTCGACACCGTGGTTCATCCGATGAGATCATCGTGGAACATGTGGGAGCCAACATGGGTATCCAGATCCCGCTGTTGGTTATTGACCGGAGAGGCGTCTCGGTCATGTCTGCATGTCTCCCGAACCCGTAGGGTCTACACACTTAAGGTCCGGTGACGCTAGGGTTGTAGAGATATATGTATGCGGAAACCCGAAAGTTGTTCGGAGTCCCGGATGAGATCCCGGACGTCACGAGAGGTTCCGGAATGGTCCGGAGGTGAAGAATTATATATAGGAAGTCAAGTTTCGGCCACCGGGAAAGTTTTGGGGGTTACCGGTATTGTACCGGGACCACCGGAAGGGTCCCGGGGGTCCACCGGGTGGGGCCACCTATCCCGGAGGGCCCCGTGGGCTGAAAGTGGAAGGGAACCAGCCCTTAGTGGGCTGGGGCGCCCCCCTTGGGCCTCCCCCCATGCGCCTAGGGTTGGGAACCCTAGGGGGGGAGCTTCCCCCTTGCCTTGGGGGGCAAGGCACCCCTTTCCACCCCTTGGCCGCCGCCCCCCAACCCTAGATGGGTTTTGGCCGGCCCCCTCCCAAGGGTGCCTATATAAAGGGGGGAGGGAGGGCAGCAAACTACAGCCTTGGTCGCCTCCCTCCTCCCCTGCAACACCTCTCTCTCTCTCTCGCAGAAGCTCGGCGAAGCCCTGCCGGAGACCCGCTACATCCACCACCACGCCGTCGTGCTGTTGGATCTCCATCAACCTCTCCTTCCCCCTTGCTGGATCAAGAAGGAGGAGACGTCGCTGCACCGTACGTGTGTTGAACGCGGAGGTGCCGTCCGTTCGGCACTCGGTCATCGGTGATTTGGATCACGGCGAGTACGACTCCGTCATCCACGTTCATTGGAACGCTTCCGCTCGCGATCTACAAGGGTATGTAGATGCACTCCTTTCCCCTCGTTGCTAGTAGACTCCATAGATGCATCTTGGTGAGCGTAGGAAAATTTTAAATTATGCTACGATTCCCAACAGTGGCATCATGAGCCAGGTCTATGCGTAGTTACTATGCACGAGTAGAACACAAAGCAGTTGTGGGCGTTGAGTTTGCCAATTCTTCTTGCCGCTACTAGTCTTTTCTTGTTTCGGCGGCATTGTAGGATGAAGCGGCCCGGACCGACCTTACACGTACACTTACGTGAGACAGGTTCCACCGACTGACATGCACTAGATGCATAAGGTGGCTAGCGGGTGTCTGTCTCTCCTACTTTAGTCGGAACGGATTCGATGAAAAGGGTCCTTATGAAGGGTAAATAGAAATTGGCAAATCACGTTGTGGTCATACGTAGGTAAGAAACGTTCTTGCTAGAAACCTACAAACCACGTAAAAACTTGCAACAACAATTAGAGGACGTCTAACTTGTTTTTGCAGCAAGTGCTATGTGATGTGATATGGCCAGAAGATGTGATGAATGATATATGTGATGTATGAGATTGATCATATTCTTGTAATAGGAATCACGACTTGCATGTCGATGAGTATGACAACCGGCAGGAGCCATAGGAGTTGTCTTTATTATTTTGCATGACCTGCGTGTCATTGAATAACGCCATGTAAATTACTTTACTTTGTTGCTAAACGCGTTAGCCATAGAAGTAGAAGTAATCGTTGGCGTGACGACTTCATGAAGACACAATGATGGAGATCATGATGATGGAGATCATGGTGTCATGCCGGTGACGAAGATGATCATGGTGCCCCGAAGATGGAGATCAAAGGAGCATGATGATATTGGCCATATCATGTCACTATTTGATTGCATGTGATGTTTATCATGTTTTTGCATCTTATTTGCTTAGAACGACGGTAGCAAGTAGGATGATCCCTTATAATAATTTCAAGAAAGTGTTCACCCTAACTGTGCACCGTTGCGAAGGTTCGTTGTTTCGAAGCACCACGTGATGATCGGGTGTGATAGATTCTAACGTTCGAATACAACGGGTGTTGACGAGCCTAGCATGTACAGACATGGCCTCGGAACACACGCAATACACTTAGGTTGACTTGACGAGCCTAGCATGTACAGACATGGCCTCGGAACACGGAGGACCGAAAGGTCGAGCATGAGTCGTATAGAAGATACGATCAACATGGAGATGTTCACCGATCTTGACTAGTCCGTCTCACGTGATGATCGGACACGGCCTAGTTAAACTCGGATCATGTTTCACTTAGATGACGAGAGGGATGTCTATCTGAGTGGGAGTTCATTAAATAATTTGATTAGATGAACTCAATTATCATGAACTTAGTCTAAAATCTTTACACTATGTCTTGTAGATCAAATGGCCAACGTTGTCCTCAATTTCAACGCGTTCCTAGAGAAAACCAAGCTGAAAGATGATGGCAGCAACTATACGGACTGGGTCCGGAACCTGAGGCTCATCCTCATAGTAGCCAAGAAAGATTATGTCTTAGAAGCACCGCTAGGTGATGCACCAATCCCACAGAACCAAGACGTTATGAACGCTTGGCAATC
Source organism: Triticum aestivum (assembly GCF_018294505.1). NCBI lineage: Eukaryota > Viridiplantae > Streptophyta > Magnoliopsida > Poales > Poaceae > Triticum > Triticum aestivum. Next base: position 30,028,571 of record NC_057796.1, on the reverse strand, counting down.
ACGTGCTGATGATTACTCCCTCGTTCAGTGCGGCATGCTTTACAGCTTAGAACCGGGTCTCCAAAAGCGTTTTGAGAAACATGGAGCATATGAGATGTTCGAGGAGCTGAAACTGGTTTTTCAAGCTCATGCCCGGGTCGAGAGATATGATGTCTCCGACAAGTTCTTCAGCTGTAAAATGGAGGAGAACAGTTCTGTTAGTGAGCACATACTCAGAATGTCTGGGTTGCACAACCGCTTGTCTCAGCTGGGAGTTAATCTCCCGGATGACGCGGTCATTGACAGAATCCTCCAGTCGCTTCCACCAAGCTACAAGAGCTTTGTGATGAACTACAATATGCAGGGGATGGAAAAGACCATTCCCGAGGTATATTCAATGCTGAAATCAGCGGAAGGGGAGATCAGAAAAGAACATCAAGTGTTGATGGTGAATAAAACCACCAAGTTCAAGAAGGGCAAGGGTAAGAAGAACTTCAAGAAGGACGGCAAGGGAGTTGCCGCGCCCGGTAAACCAGTTACTGGGAAGAAGTCAAAGAATGGACCCAAGCCCGGGACTGAGTGCTTTTATTGCAAGGGAAGTGGTCACTGGAAGCGGAACTGCCCCAAATATTTAGCGGACAAGAAGAAGGCCGGCAACACCCAAGGTATATGTGATATACAAGTAATTGATGTGTACCTTACCAGTACTCGTAGTAGCTCCTGGGTATTTGATACCGGTGCGGTTGCTCATATTTGTAACTCAAAGCAGGAACTACGGAATAAACGGAGACTGGCAAAGGACGAGGTGACGATGCGCGTCGGGAATGGTTCCAAGGTCGATGTGATCGCCGTCGGCACGCTACCTCTGCATCTACCCACGGGATTAGTTTTAAACCTCAATAATTGTTATTTAGTGCCAGCTTTGAGCATGAACATTGTATCTGGATCTCGTTTAATTCGAGATGGCTACTCATTTAAATCCGAGAATAATGGTTGTTCTATTTATTTGAGAGATATGTTTTATGGTCATGCCCCGCTGGTCAATGGTTTATTTTTGATGAATCTCGAACGTGATGTTACACATGTTCATAGTGTGAATACCAAAAGATGTAAAGTTGATAACGATAGTCCCACATACTTGTGGCACTGCCGCCTTGGTCACATTGGTGTCAAGCGCATGAAGAAGCTCCATGCAGATGGACTTTTGGAGTCTCTTGATTACGAATCATTTGACACGTGCGAACCATGCCTCATGGGTAAGATGACCAAGACTCCGTTCTCCGGAACAATGGAGCGAGCAACCAACTTATTGGAAATCATACATACCGATGTGTGTGGTCCAATGAGTGTTGAGGCTCGCGGAGGATATCGTTATGTTCTCACTCTCACTGATGATTTAAGTAGATATGGGTATGTCTACCTGATGAAACACAAGTCTGAAACCTTTGAAAAGTTCAAGGAATTTCAGAGTGAGGTTGAGAATCAACGTGACAGGAGAATAAAATTCCTACGATCAGATCGTGGTGGAGAATATTTAAGTCACGAGTTTGGTGCACACTTAAGGAAATGTGGAATAGTTTCACAACTCACGCCGCCTGGAACACCTCAGAGAAATGGTGTGTCCGAACGTCGTAATCGCACTCTATTGGATATGGTGCGATCTATGATGTCTCTTACCGATTTACCGCTCTCATTTTGGGGTTATGCTTTAGAGACTGCCGCATTCACTTTAAATAGGGCTCCGTCGAAATCCGTTGAGACGACACCGTATGAATTATGGTTTGGGAAGAAACCTAAGCTGTCGTTTCTAAAAGTTTGGGGATGCGATGCTTATGTCAAGAAACTTCAACCTGAAAAGCTCGAACCCAAGTCGGAAAAATGCGTCTTCATAGGATACCCTAAGGAAACTATTGGGTATACCTTCTACCTCAGATCCGAAGGCAAGATCTTCGTTGCCAAGAACGGGTCCTTTCTGGAGAAGGAGTTTCTCTCGAAAGAATTGAGTGGGAGGAAAGTGGAACTTGATGAGGTGATAGTCACCCCTTCCGAACCGGAAAGTAGCGCAGCGCGGGAAAATGTTCCTGTGGTGCCTACACCGACTGGGGAGGAAGTTAATGATGATGATCATGAAGCTTCGGATCAAGTTACTGAACTTCGTAGGTCCACAAGGACACGTTCCGCACCAGAGTGGTACGGCAACCCTGTCCTGGAAATCATGTTGTTAGACAACGGTGAACCTTCGAACTATGAAGAAGCGATGGCGGGCCCGGATTCCGACAAATGGCTAGAAGCCATGAAATCCGAGATAGAATCCATGTATGAAAACAAAGTATGGACTTTGACTGACTTGCCCGATGAGCGGCGAGCCATAGAAAACAAATGGATCTTTAAGAAGAAGACGGACGCGGATGGTAATGTGACCATCTACAAAGCTCGACTTGTCGCTAAGGGTTATCGACAAGTTCAAGGGGTTGACTACGATGAGACTTTCTCACCCGTAGCGAAGCTGAAGTCCGTCCGAATCATGTTAGCAATTGCCGCATACTATGATTATGAGATATGGCAGATGGACGTCAAAACGGCATTCCTTAACGGCTTCCTTAAGGAAGAGTTGTATATGATGCAGCCGGAAGGTTTTGTCGATCCTAAGAATGCTAACAAAGTATGCAAGCTCCAGCGCTCAATCTATGGGCTGGTGCAAGCATCTCGGAGTTGGAACATTCGCTTTGATGAGATGATCAAAGCGTTTGGGTTTACACAGACTTATGGAGAAGCCTGTGTTTACAAGAAAGTGAGTGGGAGCTCTGTAGCATTTCTCATATTATATGTGGATGACATACTATTGATGGGAAATGATATAGAATTCTTGGAAAGTATAAAGGCCTATTTGAATAAGTGTTTTTCAATGAAGGACCTTGGAGAAGCTGCTTATATATTAGGCATCAAGATCTATAGAGATAGATCAAGACGCCTCATTGGTCTTTCACAGAGTACATACCTTGACAAGATATTGAAGAAGTTCAGTATGGATCAGTCCAAGAAGGGGTTCTTGCCTGTATTGCAAGGTGTGCAATTGAGCACGGCTCAATGCCCGACCACGGCAGAAGATATAGAAGAGATGAGTGTCATCCCCTATGCCTCGGCCATAGGGTCTATTATGTATGCCATGCTGTGTACCAGACCTGATGTAAACCTTGCCGTAAGTTTGGTAGGAAGGTACCAAAGTAATCCCGGCAAGGAACACTGGACAGCGGTCAAGAATATCCTGAAGTACCTGAAGAGGACTAAGGATATGTTTCTCGTTTATGGAGGTGACGAAGAGCTCGTCGTAAAGGGTTACGTCGACGCTAGCTTCGACACAGATCTGGATGACTCGAAGTCACAGACCGGATACGTGTATATTTTGAATGGAGGAGCAGTAAGCTGGTGCAGTTGCAAGCAAAGCGTCGTGGCGGGATCTACATGTGAAGCGGAGTACATGGCAGCCTCGGAGGCAGCACAGGAAGCAGTCTGGATGAAGGAGTTCATTACCGACCTAGGGGTGATTCCCAATGCGTCGGGCCCAATGACTCTCTTCTGTGACAACACTGGAGCTATTGCCCTTGCGAAGGAGCCCAGGTTTCACAGGAAGACCAGGCATATCAAGCGTCGCTTCAACTCCATTCGTGAAAGTGTTCAAAATGGAGACATAGATATTTGTAAAGTACACACGGACCTGAATGTAGCAGATCCGTTGACTAAACCTCTCCCTAGGGCAAAACATGATCAACACCAGGACGCAATGGGTGTTCGATTCATCACAATGTAACTAGATTATTGACTCTAGTGCAAGTGGGAGACTGTTGGAAATATGCCCTAGAGGCAATAATAAATGGTTATTATTATATTTCTTTGTTCATGGTAATTGTCTATTATTCATGCTATAATTGTATTGTCCGGAAATCGTAATACATGTGTGAATACATAGACCACAACGTGTCCCTAGTAAGCCTCTAGTTGACTAGCTCGTTGATCAACAGATAGTCATGGTTTCCTGACTATGGACATTGGATGTCATTGATAACGGGATCACATCATTAGGAGAATGATGTGATGGACAAGACCCAATCCTAAGCATAGCATAAAAGATCGTGTAGTTTCGTTTGCTAGAGCTTTTCCAATGTCAAGTATCTTTTCCTTAGACCATGAGATCGTGCAACTCCCGGATACCGTAGGAGTGCTTTGGGTGTGCCAAACGTCACAACGTAACTGGGTGACTATAAAGGTGCACTACGGGTATCTCCGAAAGTGTCTGTTGGGTTGGCACGGATCGAGACTGGGATTTGTCACTCCGTGTGACGGAGAGGTATCTCTGGGCCCACTCGGTAATGCATCATCATAATGAGCTCAATGTGACTAAGGCGTTAGTCACGGGATCATGCATTGCGGTACGAGTAAAGAGACTTGCCGGTAACGAGATTGAACAAGGTATTGGGATACCGACGATCGAATCTCGGGCAAGTAACATACCGATTGACAAAGGGAATTGCATACGGATTGATTGAATCCTCGACACCGTGGTTCATCCGATGAGATCATCGTGGAACATGTGGGAGCCAACATGGGTATCCAGATCCCGCTGTTGGTTATTGACCGGAGAGGCGTCTCGGTCATGTCTGCATGTCTCCCGAACCCGTAGGGTCTACACACTTAAGGTCCGGTGACGCTAGGGTTGTAGAGATATATGTATGCGGAAACCCGAAAGTTGTTCGGAGTCCCGGATGAGATCCCGGACGTCACGAGAGGTTCCGGAATGGTCCGGAGGTGAAGAATTATATATAGGAAGTCAAGTTTCGGCCACCGGGAAAGTTTCGGGGGTTACCGGTATTGTACCGGGACCACCGGAAGGGTCCCGGGGGTCCACCGGGTGGGGCCACCTATCCCGGAGGGCCCCGTGGGCTGAAAGTGGAAGGGAACCAGCCCTTAGTGGGCTGGGGCGCCCCCCTTGGGCCTCCCCCCATGCGCCTAGGGTTGGGAACCCTAGGGGGGGAGCTTCCCCCTTGCCTTGGGGGGCAAGGCACCCCTTTCCACCCCTTGGCCGCCGCCCCCCAACCCTAGATGGGTTTTGGCCGGCCCCCCCTCCCAAGGGGGCCTATATAAAGGGGGGGAGGGAGGGCAGCAACCTACAGCCTTGGGCGCCTCCCTCCTCCCCTGCAACACCTCTCTCTCTCTCTCGCAGAAGCTCGGCGAAGCCCTGCCGGAGACCCGCTACATCCACCACCACGCCGTCGTGCTGTTGGATCTCCATCAACCTCTCCTTTCCCCTTGCTGGATCAAGAAGGAGGAGACGTCGCTGCACCGTACGTGTGTTGAACGCGGAGGTGCCGTCCGTTCGGCACTCGGTCATCGGTGATTTGGATCACGGCGAGTACGACTCCGTCATCCACGTTCATTGGAACGCTTCCGCTCGCGATCTACAAGGGTATGTAGATGCACTCCCTTCCCCTCGTTGCTAGTACACTCCATAGATGCATCTTGGTGAGCGTAGGAAAATTTTAAATTATGCTACGATTCCCAACAAGTAGATCCTGATTAAACTTGGTATAGATTTGTGGTGCACGCATGGAATTGTTTGATGCTGCTTGAGGAGGTAATAAATCTTTCTAGAGGCCCAAAGATTCAGTTCACCTTTCGAGATATTTCAGTTTTAGGCTTGCATTATTTCTAAAGGCCGAAAGAATCAGTTCACCTTTCTAGGTATTTTAGTTCCAGGCTTGCATTATTTCTAGAGGCCCAAAGATTCAGTTCACCTTTCTAGGTATTTCAGTTTCATGCTTGCATTATTTCTAGAGGCCCAAAGGTTCAGACCTTTGTAGGTATTTCAATTTCAGGCCTGCATTATTTCTAGAGGCCCAAAGATTCGGTTCCAGTTGTCGGCAAGTGGCCCTGCTACCCATGCCGGTATCGACCTCAACTCGCAAGCGCCGGTGTCGGAGGGGTTCCCGGGGCTTGGTCTCTACAGAGCCTTCCTCCAGAGGGACAATGATGAGCTCCTCCCTGGGTGCGTGAGGGGCTCTGGGCTCCCTCCCTATCGTGAATGACTTCCGTGATGAGTTAGCTCATGCTTTGTTTCATGGAGTGTATTTTTTGTGAAGCTTGATTGAGGACTTGTATGTTTAAGTGGGATGTCTCATTTGTATGGACAAAGTAAATTTTATCATGTTTTGCATGCTTGATTTGTAAAGATGGTTCGTTTATGTCAATTGTGAGCAGGAGGAGGCCACACAAGAGCCGACCACACCAAATCCGGTAGGAAATAGGGTCCAAAGTAGTCAAATGATTGAGAAAGAACATTTATTGTCAATCTAACCCTGCCATCCATACACCTCTTTGGTTTAGAGTTAGTTTAGGGTTAGAATCTACCTCTAACCTCTAACTGAGTTAGAGTTCTCCTCGTCTCGGTTCATCGCCATCATACTTTCCCCATTCTTGTGTTTTCAGTATCCTGCGAATCAAAGAGGCCCTTAGACTGGTTTAGGTCCGGTAGTTTTTTATAAACGTGTTATGTCCAAAATTTAATGAACGTGCTCCGCTTTCTACGAAAATAATCCAGTTTCATGTGGTAATTCATTTATTTATTTATTCTTCTATGGGGGTTTTGCATGTAATTCGTGAGGTCTGAAATGTAAAGTACCCCGGCATATGCTCCGAGTCGTGCATGCACTACGACCCAGATGCTCTATGTCCCACATGTCGGCGAAAGGGAGCACGTGGAAATAGCCTAGGAGTACATATAGGAGGATAAATGCGTGAAAAAATATGTATAGTGAAGCGTAGCTGCGGTTCGAAAAGGAGACCTAAAGTGATGATAGGTATAGGTCGCACGCACCCAACTAGTGGTAGTACTAGACATACGACTACTTTTTGCCTAAAAAAGAGGTACGAGTGCTCAGTACTCCTATTCTATCAACACAAGTCCCATCCGACAACAGTGTCCGTGCTACGACTAGCTCTTCTCCATCATTTCTCTCTTCTAATTCTAAACTCAGCCGACGCCCGGTGGGCGGGGTGGGGATTTGCCGATGGTCGGTTTGCTCAACTGCGGCCCCACCACACAGTTAAACATTACGACTGGAATAAAAATGCCATATACTCCTCTTTCCTAAATATAAGCCTTTTTAGATATTTCAAATGGAATACAACATACGGATGTATGTAGACATATTTTAGAGCGTAGATTCACTCATTTTGCTCCGTATGTAGTCATTTGCTGGAATCTCTAGAAAGACTTATCTTTGGGAACGGAGGGAGTACTATACTAATAAAACATTAAGGCCACGAGGCGATGCAGTGTTGGTTACAAGAGGCAAGAAGAAGAGATGAATCCATCGACGACGTCGACCTCCTTGACTCAGGGAGCCGGCCCACCGAATGGCGGCTAAGTAGCAGCGGCTTTCGTGGCCAGGTCGACGTGCTTCTGAACAATGGCGTCCATAGATTCCAGCCGCTGGAAGAAGGCCAACGTCTTTCTGTCCTCGCTGGCCTTGTAGTGGCCTATGTAGACGATTTCCTCGTAGACGTGGATGTGCAACACTACAGTTTCTTGCATGGCGAGGCGCTGCGCGGCGAGTGCGGCCTCGAGGTGCACATTCTTCGTCGTGACCTCCGGCACCTGCAGGGCCACCAGGGCTTGAATGAGATCGTCACCATGGAGGCCGATGAGGGAGGCAGGCAATGAGGAGCCTGGGCACGCGGGCTGGAGCAGTACGGCAAGGTCGTCCGCGTGCTTCTTGACGGCGGTGAACTTGCGGATGGAGTTGACCATCATGTCATCCATGCAAGAGGCGAAGCCGGCGTCGGCAAGGGCTACGACGCCGGTGGTCGCCAGCACCGTCTGGAAACGCTGCACGGTGCGGGGCCGCAGGCCGGCGCCTTGGATGATTTGTTACAGCCGACTGCCGCTCGCGTCCATCGCCTCCATAGGTGCTTGTGGCTTCTGGTCACTTGGTGTTGGATTGGAGTGAGCAGTGTTGCGCAGAGACTAGGAGTAGATGGATTGGAGTGGTGGGGCACCTTTATATGAGAGTCCAAACTCTGTTGCATTCACATCATGCTGGCTCTATTCCGCTTCTCCAATTAATTCCCTCTGCATGTAATTGAGGATGCATCATTGACCGTTCAACGTCTCAAGAACCGCTACCCTCTCCCTCCTTGGCATTCAAGCACCTATGGAGGCGACTGTGATACGTCTCCGTCGTATCTATAATTTTTAATTGTTCCATGCCAATATTATACAACTTTCATATACTTATGGCAACATTTTATATTATTTTTGGGACTAACATATTGATCCAGTGCCCAGTGCCAGTTCCTGTTTGTTGCATGTTTTTTGTTTCGCAGAAATCCATATCAAACGGAGTCCAAATGGGATAAAAACTGACGGAGATTTTTTTGGAATATATGTGAATTTTGGGAAGTGGAATCAATGCGAGACGATGCCCGAGGGGGCCACTAGGCAGGGGGCGCCCCAGGGGGGCAGGCGCGCCCCTGACCCTCGTGGACACCCCGTAAGGCGGTTTTTGCCCTTCTTTTGCCGCAAGAAAGCTAATATCCGGATAAAAATCGTGTTCAAATTTCAATCCAATCGGAGTTACGGCTCTCTGGGAATATAAGAAACGGTGAAAGGCCAGAATCAGGGAGCGCAGAAACAGAGAGAGATAGAGAGACAGATCCAATCTCGGAGGGGCTCTCGCCCCTCCACCGCCATGGAGGCCATGGACCAGAGGGGAAACCCTTCTCCCACCTAGGGAGAAGGTCAAGGAAGAAGAAGAAGGAGGGGGCTCTCTCCCCCTCGCTTCCGGTGGCGCCGAAACGCCGCCGGGGCCATCTTCGTCACCGCAATAATCTACACCAACAACTTCACCGCCGTCATCACCAACTCTCCCCCCTCTATGCAGCGGTGTAACCCCTCTTTTACCCGCTGTAACCTCTACTTAAACATGGTGCTCAACGCTATATATTATTTCCCAATGATGTATGGCTATCCTATGATGTTTGAGTAGATCCGTTTTGTCCTATGGGTTAATTGATGATCGTGATTGGTTTGAGTTGCATGTTTTATTATTGGTGCTGTCCTATGGTGCTCTCCGTGTCGTGCAAGCGTGAGGGATCCCTGCTGTAGGGTTTGCAATATGTTCATGGTTTGCTTATTGTCCGCGTTGCGTGAGTGACTGAAACACAAACACGGATAAGTGGGTCATGGCGTATGGGAATAAAGAGGACTTGATACTTTAATGCTATGGTTGGGTTTCACCTTAATGATCTTTAGTAGTTGCGGATGCTTGCTAGAGTTCCAATCATAAGTGCATATGATCCAAGAAAAGAAAGTATGTTAGCCTATGCCTCTCCCTCAAATAAAATTTCAATAATGATTACCGGTCTAGTTATCGATTGCCTAGGGACAAATAACTTTCTCGTGACAAAAAGCTCTCTAATAAAACTAATTTAGTTGTGTCTTTTTCTAAACAGCCCCTAATTTTTATTTACACTCTCTTTACTATCTTGCAAACCTATCCAAAAACACCTACAAAGTACTTCTAGTTTCATACTTGTTCTAGGTAAAGCGAATGTTAAGCGTGCGTAGAGTTGTATCGGTGGTCGATAGAACTTGAGGGAATATTTTTTCTACCTTTAGCTCCTCGTTGGGTTCGACACTCTTACTTATTGAAATAGGCTACAATTGATCCCCTATACTTGTGGGTTATCAAGACCTTTTTCTGGCGCCGTTGCCGGGGAGCAATAGCATGGGGTGAATATTCTCGTGTGTGCTTGTTTGCTTTATCACTAAGTAGTTTTTATTCTATGTTCTAAGTTGTTCTCTATCTTTAGTTATGGATATGGAACAAAAATACCAAAAAATTAGGTGTACTTGCTACTCATGGAAATGGGGAACCTCCTAAAACCCTCGATGCTCATTATGTGAAAGATATTATGTACTACTTTGATAATCCTGAGAAAACCCCATTCAACCTTATAATGGGAGTAACGTTGGATCAACGTGAATACTTTAGGGATTATCGCTTGACTCAAAAAGGGAAACTATTATGGGATCAAATTCATATGTTGCATTGGTATGCTCGGGAACTGTGCTTGAGATATGATTATACTTGTTGCTCTAGGATGAAGGCTCCACACCTTCCCTTTTCATGCGAATTTAATGATAATAAAACCTTAGCTTCTTATGCTATTGGTATATATGATTACTATGATGTGGAACAAATAGAAGAATTCGTTGCTTTTATGGGTGCTTATGAAATTGAATCCTTGTTTAAAGAGTGTGAAAATCTTTATGATGCTGTTTACAGACTTGAAAATTTAGCTATCCTTAAATATTGATATGAGAATTATAAGTACAATTATGATATTGATGAATTTATTGAGAAAGTCTCCGCTGTCCAAGAAGAGACTAATATTTTGCAGGAATCTATGGAAGAAGAAATTGAAGAAACTGTGAGCTCATTGGATGAAAAAGATGATGAGGAGAGCGAAAAACAAAAGGAGGAAGAGTGGATTAGCTACCCGTGCCCACCTTCTAATGAGAGTAACTCTTCAACTCATACATTGTTTAATTTCTCTTCGTGCTTACCGAAGGATGATTGCTATGATGATTGTTATGATCCCGTTGATTCTTTTGAAATACCCCTTTTTGATGAACTTGATGCTTGCTATGCTTGTGGCCATGATGCCAATATGAATGATGCTTATGGAGATGAACTTGCTATAGTTCCTTATGTTAAACATGAAATTATTGCTATTGCACCCACACATAATAGTCATATTATCTTTTTGAATTCTCCAAACTACACTATATCGGAGAAGTTTGCTCTATTTAAGGATTATGTTGATGGGTTGCATTTTACCGTTGCACATGATGATTTTGATGAATGTAATATGCATGTGCTTGCTGCTCCTACTTGCAATTATTATGAGAGAGGAACTACATCTCCACCTCTCTATGTTTCCAACATGATAAAATTGCAAGAAACTGTTTATACTATGCATTGGCCTTTACTTTGTGTGCATGAATTGTTCTTTTATGACATGCCGATGCATAGGAAGAGAGTTAGACTTCATTGTTGCATGATATATGTTACTTTGTGCTCACAACTAAATCACAAATCATTGTTAATTAAAATTGGCTTTGATATACCCGGGTGGATCCATTACTTGAGCCCTATATGCCTAGCTTAATGGCTTTAAAGAAAGCGCTGCCAGGGAGACAACCCGGAAGTTTTAGAGTCATTTATTTCTGTTGTGTTCTTTTATAAATTTTAAAAATAAAAAAATAAAGAGGGGAACCTAAAACTTTTTCAAAAAGAAAAGCGAAAGTGAGAAAGACGAGCATTGTTAAAATGGGAGCTAGCCTTGAACTTTGTTCATGCCCATGGAAACTTTGTGACCCTTGATTACAGAAACTTTTCAACAAAAATAATTATCCCCTTGTACAATTCCATTGTATTATAAAAATAATGTGCCAAGATTTGCCTTTAGGATGTCTACATTGCTTGTTGGTTTGTGCGGTGCAGAACAGAAACTTTGGCGGTAGTGCGCGATTTTACATTTTTTACTGGAACGTCAAACGGTTCTGAAACTTTTTGCACTGTCTTTCTATACAAATTGTTTAGTTTTTATACTTGTGGCAGAATTTGTGGAGTAACAGAGGTATGGTGAATGTTCAGATTACTACAGACTGTCCTGTTTAAAACAGATTCTGTTTTTGATGCATTGTTTGCTTGTTTTGATGAAACTATCAATTTCTATCAGTGGATTAAGCCATGAAAAAGTTATATTACAGTAGCTACAGTGAAAAAACAAAATATGAATTGGTTTGCAACAGTATTAGAGTAGTGATTTGCTTTATTATACTAACGGATCTTACCGAGCTTTCTGTTGAGTTTTGTGTGGATGAAGTGTTCGAAGATCGAGGAGGTCTCGATATGAGGATAAGGAGGAGAGGCAAGAGCTCAAACTTGGGGATGCCCAAGGCACCCCAATTAAATATTCAAGGAGACTCAAGCGTCTAAGCTTGGGGATGCCCCGGAAGGCATCCCATCTTTCTTCAACAAGTATCGGTATGTTTTCGGATTCGTTTTGTTCATGTGATATGTGCAAATCTTGGAGCATCTTTTGCATTTAGTTTTCACTTTTCTTTTATGAACCATGCTGGTATGAGATAGTCCTTGGTTGATTTATAGAATGCTCATTGCACTTCACTTATATCTTTTGAGTATGGCTTTCTAGAATGCTTCATGTGCTTCACTTATATCATTTGAAGTTTGGATTGCCTGTTTCTCTTACATAGAAAACTGCCATTTTTAGAATGCTCTTTTGCTTCACTTATACTTGTTAGAGCATGGGCATATCTTTTGTAGAAAGAATTAAACTCTCTTACTTCACTTATATCTATTTAGAGAGATGACAGGAATTGGTCATCCACATGGTTAGTCATAAAATCCTACATAAAACTTGTAGATCACTGAATATGATATGTTTGATTCCTTGCAATAGTCTTGCGATATAAAGATGGTGATATTAGAGTCATGCTAGTGGGTAGTTGTGGATTGTATAAATACTTGTGTTGAAGTTTGTGATTCCCGTAGCATGCACGTATGGTGAACCTTTATGTAACGAAGTTGGAGCATGAGGTATTTATTGATTGTCTTCCTTATGAGTGGCGGCCGGGGACGAGCGATGGTCTTTTCCTACCAATCTATTCCCCTAGGAGCATGCGCGTAGTACTTTGTTTTGATGACTAATAGATTTTTGCAATAAGTATGTGAGTTCTTTATGACTAATGTTGAGTCCATGGATTATACGCACTCTCACCCTTCCATCATTGCTAGCCTCTTCGGTACCGTGCATTGCCCTTTCTCACCTCGAGAGTTGGTGCAAACTTCGCCGGTGCATCCAAACCCCGCGATATGATACGCTCTATCACACATAAGCCTCCTTATATCTTCCTCAAAACAGCCACCATACCTACCTATCATGGCATTTCCATAGCCATTCCGAGATATATTACCATGCAACTTCCATCACCATCATATACATGACTTGAGCATTTATTGTCATATTGCTTTGCATGATTGTAAGATAGCTAGCATGATGTTTTCATGGCTTGTCTGTTTTTTATGTCATTGCTACGCTAGATCATTGCACATCCCGGTACACCGCCGGAGGCATTCATATAGAGTCATATCTTTGTTCTAGTATCGAGTTGTAATATTGAGTTGTAAGTAAATAAAAGTGTGATGATCATCATTATTAGAGCATTGCCCCATGAAAAAACGGGAAAAAAAGAGAGGCCAAAGAAGCCTAAATAAAAAAGGGGGCCAAAGAAGCCCGCCAAAAAAGGGGGCAATGTTACTATCCTTTTACCACACTTGTGCTTCAAAGTAGCACCATGTTCTTCATATAGAGAGTCTCTTGAGTTATCACTCTTATATACTAGTGGAAATTTTCATTATAGAACTTGGCTTGTATATTCCGATGATGGGCTTCCTCAAATGCCCGAGGTTTTCATGAGCAAGCAAGTTGGATGCACACCCACTTAGTTTCCAGTTTGAGCTTTCATACACTTATAGCTCTAGTGCATCTGTTGCATGGCAATCCCTACTCCTCACATTGACATCAATTGATGGGCATCTCCATAGCCCGTTGATTAGCCGCGTCGATGTGAGACTTTCTCCTTTTTTGTCTTCTCCACACAACCTCCACCATCATATTCTATTCCACCTATAGTGTTATGTCCATGGCTCACGCTCATGTATTGCGTGAAAGTTGAAAAGGTTTGAGAACGTCAAAAGTATGAAACAATTGCTTGGCTTGTCATCGGGGTTGTGCATGATTTGAATATTTTGTGTGGTGAAGATGGAGCATAGCCAGACTATATGATTTTGTAGGGATAACTTTCTTTAGCCATGTTATTTTGAAAAGACATGATTGCTTTATTAGTATGCTTGAAGATTTATTGTCTCAATGTCAAATGATAGACTATTGCTTTGAATCACTCGTGTCTTAATATTCATGCCATGATTAGATTACATGATCAAGATTATGCTAGGTAGCATTCCACATCAAAAATTATGTTTTTTATCATTTACCTACTCGAGGACGAGCAGGAATTAAGCTTGGGGATGCTAATACGTCTCCGTCGTATCTATAATTTTTTATTATTCCATGCCAATATTATACAACTTTCATATACATTTGGCAACTTTTTATACTATTTTTGGGACTAACATATTGATCCAATGCCCAGTGCCAGTTCCTGTTTGTTGCATGTTTTTTGTTTCGCAGAAAATCCATATCAAACGGAGTCCAAACGGGATAAAAACTGACAGAGATTTTTTTTAGAATATATGTGAATTTTGGGAAGTGGAATCAACGCGAGACGATGCCCGAGGGGGCCACGAGGCAGGGGGCGCCCCAGGGGGGCAGGCGCGCCCCTGACCCTCGTGGACACCCCGTAAGGCGGTTTTTGCCCTTCTTTTGCCGCAAGAAAGCTAATATCCGGATAAAAATCGTGTTCAAATTTCAATCCAATCGGAGGTACGGCTCTCTGGGAATATAAGAAACGGTGAAAGGCCAGAATCAGGGAGCGCAGAAACAGAGAGAGATAGAGAGACAGATCCAATCTCGGAGGGGCTCTCGCCCCTCCACCGCCATGGAGGCCATGGACCAGAGGGGAAACCCTTCTCCCACCTAGGGAGAAGGTCAAGGAAGAAGAAGAAGGAGGGGGCTCTCTCCCCCTCGCTTCCGGTGGCGCCGGAACGCCGCCGGGGCCATCTTCGTCACCGCAATCTACACCAACAACTTCACCGCCGTCATCACCAACTCTTCCCCCCCTCTATGCAGCGGTGTAACCCCTCTTTTACCCGTTGTAATCTCTACTTAAACATGGTGCTCAACGCTATATATTATTTCCCAATGACGTATGGCTATCCTATGATGTTTGAGTAGATCCGTTTTGTCCTATGGGTTAATCGATGATCGTGATTGATTTGAGTTGCTTGTTTTATTATTGGTGCTGTCCTATGGTGCTCTCCGTGTCACACAAGCGTGAGGGATCCCCTCTATAGGGTTTGCAATATGTTCATGGTTTGCTTATTGTCTGCGTTGCGTGAGTGACTGAAACACAAACACGGATAAGTGGGTCATGGCGTATGGGAATAAAGAGAACTTGATACTTTAATGCTATGGTTGGGTTTCACCTTAATGATCTTTAGTAGTTGCGCATGCTTGCTAGAGTTCCAATCATAAGTGCATATGATCCAAGAAGAGAAAGTATGTTATCCTATGCATCTCCCTCAAATAAAATTGCAATAATGATTACCGGTCTAGTTATCGATTGCCTAGGGACAAATAACTTTATCGTGACAAAAAGCTCTCTACTAAAACTAATTTAGTTGTGTCTTTTTCTAAACATCCCCTAATTTTTATTTACACGCTCTTTATTATCTTGCAAACCTATCCAAAAACACCTACAAAGTACTTCTAGTTTCATACTTGTTCTAGGTAAAGCGAACGTTAAGCGTGCGTAGAGTTGTATCGGTGGTCGATAGAACTTGAGGGAATATTTGTTCTACCTTTAGCTCCTCGTTAGTTCGACACTCTTACTTATCGAAAGAGGCTACAATTGATCCCCTATACTTGTGGGTTATCAGACTGCCGCTCGCTTCTATCACGTGTCAGGAGACGTTCCCGTCGACGACGAGGTGCCTATGGTGACTTCATAAATTTCAAGATGATAGTACTAGTATACTCAATATTGTGCATCACGACCAAGGCGGAGAGGAAAACGAGAGAACTACGTATTTATTTACGGTGTAGATTCACTCATTTTGCTCCATATGTACTCCGTCTCGGTGTAGTCTAGTCATTTGTTGAAATCTCTAGAAAGGCATATACTCCTTTCTGGTTTACAGGGCTATACTAGCAAGTACTACAATAGTGGGCTCATATAGCAATTTTGTCTCATGCAAGAGCCTGGCTATATGCGTTCTCCAAGGTTCGCAACTGCCACGTTCGGGTTGCGCTTGGCTCTTTGCCTCTTCGAGAAGACAAACAATGATGTTACTACTACTGCTTCTACAGTATCGAATCCACTGCTGCATGTCTGTCTACCACAAGCGGGAGGGATAGCTTGTTGTAGTACTATAAGCAAAAGCTTGTCCTAGTCTGTGAGCCACCGCGTGCATGGGCGAGGGAGAAGGCATGTAGTAGTAAAATCAAGCTTCTCCTCGTTGTACGAGTTGACGCGACACATCATAGCACTGGCCCCACATGGTTGCCTCTAAACTTGGCTGAAACCCGCAGTGTACAATACTCCATTTGCTGCAACCTCTAACATTTACCCCACCACAAAAATATATATTCCTGTCTTGGCCAGATGAGCGTGCAAACTACAATCACCAGGATGACAGGTAGGGCCAGAAGATTATTTTAATAAAAAAATGGAGCCGACCCCAACGATTTTAAGCTTACAGGCACGGTACACGCTATCCTAGACTACTCTACACATGAAACTGCCACACGAGCGTTCGGGCTGCGCTTGGCTCTTCGCCTCTTCGGGAAGTCAAACAATGATGGAGTACTACTGCAGTGGAGGAGTACTACAGTATGCTTCTGGCCATCTGACACCGATTGAACTGCTGCATATCTACAGCGTGCGGGAGGGAGAGTGTGTAGCGAATGAAAGCTTCTCCTAGTCCTGCCAGCCACCACGCTCATGGACGAGGGAGGGATGCAGCTTCATTGACTTACTGCTCCTGCCTTTGCGTGTATGATAGGTGGGCCCAACAGGTGGGTGGCCCACCTGTCATGCAGCCAAAGGCAGGTGCAGTTAAGGCACAGGAGCTTAGTCCGCGAGGGAGAGGGTGTTGTAGTAATCAAACTTCTCGGTCTTGTACGAGTTGACGTGACACATCAAAGCATTGCACTCGATATATTTCAATAATTTGCGTTTACCGGTGGATTAATTACAACGCATGCATGCATGCCGTGACTCTCCTTTTGATACTTGCATGTGTTGATTTAATGCACCTTGAAGTAGTATGAATATGTGACGGTAAAGCTTTGTAATGCCCCGGCCTAATAAAACGAGAGATGGTTGTGCACGAGGAGGGCGAGATCATGCAGACAGAACAGGACCCGACGACGGAGCTCTCTATGGTTTCGATGGACCTCACCTTGCTCCACTGCCCCTTGTGCCTCCGCCCCTTGAAGCATCCAGTGTATGAGGTTCGAATACACCTCGTCCGTTCGGTTGATCGAACAAGGTGCAGGTTTCTTGATTGATGTGTTGTTCGATTGATTTGTGCAGTGCAAAGGAGGGCACCTAGCCTGCACGGACTACCGCGTCGAGCGCCCTGGGAACCAGCGGCAGTGCCAGAAGTGCGAGCGCGGTGGTGGCTTCGACGTGCGGAATACGGCGGTGGACGCCGTCCTCTCCTCGGTGAGGGTGGAGTGCCCGCACGAAGGTTGTGGGCTCTACGTGACTTACCACAAGCTCGCCGATCACCAGAGCGTGTGTCCGCTCGCGCCCGCAAATGCCCCGTGCCCGTCTGCGGCTACGAAGGCCTGCCGCCGGTGCTCTCCCACCACATTAGCACCGTGTATCCCATGCCCGTGCATATGATCCAGTACAGCAAGGCACTCCGGCTGCAAGTGCCACTGTCGGAGCCACGGCTCTTGCTGTTCGCGGAGGAGGACAGCCACGCGTTTGTCTTGGTCGCCGGCGTATGTGCTCGACATCGGCGCGCCTATCGCCGTGTCGGTCGTCTGCATCAGAGCGAGGGCGTCCCCACTGCCGCACTACGTGGCCAAGCTGTGGGTGAACGGCCCGCCGGGGGAGCCCAAAGGCAGGACCGACGCCGTCAAGGTGGAAATGGAGGTGACAAGCAGCAAGGATCCCGGCGAGATCGACGTGCAGGAGCTGACCTTCTTCACAGTTCCGCCCAAGCTGCTGGCCAGGGCTAAGCTGGTGTCCCTCCACATTCAGATTGACAAGCTCACGTCCTAAATGATTCTACAGTGCCTTCTGTTTATCTTAGTAATATGCTAATATAGGGGTTAGCTCGGTCTACTTTAGCTTAAGAGATGGTGGGTTTTGGTGGCGATGCAACAATTACTTCGACATCAGATCAGCAGTTAAAGTAATTTCCAATAGTGGAACAGATATTTTGTGTCTGTTGGATATAAAGATCCTTTGGGTAAGAAGTATAACATCTTATATGCTTGTTTGTTCAGGAAGTGTTGCATACTTGTGCGAGTTGGCGCGACACATCAAAGTAGTACTACTACTAGTAGTACTCCCTCCGATCCTAATTTCTCTGCGCATAAGTCCAGGCGCAGATACCAAGGAGGGCCTGGTTGTGTCTATACCTGGACAACTCACCCAAGTGTGCACCAGGCAGACGAAGCTCGTGTCGTGTTGGTGTCGTGTGCGGCCCGCACATTAACCAAAACCTCGCGCCTCCAGCTTAGCCTCCGTATTTTAAACTTCTCAATCTCAAGGCCAAGGAGCAACGTGAAACCTATGATAGAGCCAATCGGATGGTTGAGAACCCTACAATTCGTAGCTACAGATGCGTGTGTGAGAGAGGACGAGTGCATGCGTGCACCTCTTCTCTTCCTGTATAACGCACTAAACTTAGAGTACACAGAGCTAGACATGGTGCGTGCGAGAAGTCCCGAGAGATAGGTGTGTGTGTGGGAAAGAGGGAGAGAGATGATATGTGTCGATGTAATGCGTGTGAAAAAAAGACTAGTCTATAGCTCGCCACGAGGCTATTCCTGTCGAACACCCCAATAACCGTAAAATATGTATCCGACGGTGCAAGTTATTGCACGTACACAATAGTAGAAAAAGAAGTACCACGGCATATGCTACACCACGGCCAAGAACATGTGCCCACGTTACGCCATCCGGGAATAGTGCCGCACTTCGAAACTAGAACCGTCAATAAATTTTGAGCTTGCGTCTCGTCACATTCCAAATTACTACCACGCTATATTTAATTACAAACCTGTTCACACTGATCACAACCTAAACGGTTTCCCACTTAGGAGCGTATTAGTACTACTCAGTTATAAATACTACTATGCCAAGATGACTGCACACTCCTCCTCAACTCCTCATCCGCAAAAAACAATCAAGTCATTCAGCATCGTTCCCTTGCGTCTGCCATGGCCAGCGTGAGTTCTGGGTCGAGAGATCTCCACCAGGGAGAGGCGAGCATGGAAGAGGAAGCACGAGAGATGTCCCGCCTCACCGCGAAAGCAGCCGACATGTCCAGCCGCGCAACAGTTGCAGCACAGAGGTCCCGCCGCGCCGTCGAAGCAGCACGGAGGTCCCGCCGCGCCGTCGATGTAGCAGACTGGTCCGGCCGCGCCGCGGAAGCAGCAGAGATGTCCTGCCGTGCCGCTGAAGCAGCAGGGAGGTCCCGCCGCGCCGCGGCGGCCTGGGAAAATTTCTTGCGGGCAGGCGAGGACACTTACACGCGCATGCATGCGATCGTCCATAACCAGATGGATCAGATCTCCGGCTGGGCGAGGTTGCAGGACGAGGCTACCGGCGTCATCCGGCAACTAGGGGAGGGCAATGCGAAGCTCCGGGCCGAGCGCGACCTGCTGAGGGCGAAGATCGCCGGAAGGGCGAAGGAGGCGGAGGAGACCGCTGCCTTGTTGCAGAGGACGGGCGTCATCGTCAAGAAACTTATGGACGAGAATGCCATGCTCCCATCGAGCACAAAAGGCTGCTGGAGGAATCCGTGGATGCTGCCAAGTAGCGTATTAAGGACATGAAACTGATGAAAGAGATCATCGCCGCTCGTCGCGAGAACTAGTCTCCGTGACCTGCAGCGCATAAAGAAAGTAGAGATCAGTGAGCCAGATCACTTTATGCGTCTCCCTTCTTCTTTTGCCCTTGTGTATTTCGGGCGTAGCCCCATGTGGCTTTTTTTATTATCTTCCTAATTATGTAAGACAATTATTATCCACTCTCCTCGTCCTTATATATATTCATCAGTCTTGCTATAAGTCGTAGTAGATGCTATATAGGTCCGTCGGATCTTACATCAAGATCCGTGCAAAATTTTCTTTTTAGATTTTCTTTTTTCTCTCTTAAATCTCAGTCGAGTGAGACATAGCCACGCCATTAAACAGAGGCTCGGGCGCCATTAATGGAGATCTTGGGAGAGAGGTGGACGACAGATGGAGGTTAAAGGGCTCTCCTCCCGATAAGCACGCGCAGGGATCTGATCGCACGCCTCCCGTACTCAAATAGCTACCCTGCATGGCGCCTCCTAGCTAATAAGAAAAGGGGACGCGTGGCGGCACGTAAATGGTAAATAGAACGCCCACGGTTTCAATAATACTTGTGTTTGCGATTCTAACGTGACAACACTTGTTCCAAAATGACTTTGTTGATTGTTAATGTGTGAGCCTTCGCAAATCGGACAGGAAAAGTACCACAGCATGTTGGTGCCATGTCATGACACCAAGCCAAGTTTCATGATTTTCATGCGTGTTTTGGATTTACAGGGATTAAAAAACCAAGTTTCTCAATGTTTCCAGCCGAGCCACGACACCCAGATGTTTGAATTTCATTCCCATTTCTTGCATGGGACCTAGAAATTTACCTGAGGACACACATGTGATTTTTCAACCAGCTTTGGTGCAATGGAGCATGTGCTTGTATTTCAAATTTGAATTATGCACACAAAGGTGACACGTTCCCTCTCAGAACCACGAGCCTTCTTGGGAGAAGCTCCGGTTTGCAAGAAACTTATACCAGAACTTGTTCCTATTCGGCCAATTTTTTTACCACAACATGGTAGTACCATGACATGACACCATGCCAAGTTTCATGATTTTCAGGCATGTTTTGGATTTACAAGAATTTTAAAACCAACTTTCTCAATGTTCTCGGCCGAGCCATGATGCCCGGATGTTTGAATTTCATTCTCATTTCTTGCATGGGACCTAAAAATTCACCCGAGGACACACATGTGATTTTTCAACCAACTTTGGTGCACGGGAGCATGTGCTTGTAGTTCAAATTTGAATTATGCACATTAAATGACCAGAAACTCAATTAATGTATAAAAAAGGCCAAACGAACCCGGAATAATTCCAAAATTTAATAGGGCACTCATGTAGTTCTATGTTGCCTCTATAAAGAAACTCAAGGGGGGCAGCGTATATTGTTTCGCACTCAAAGGTGACACGTTCCCTCTCAGAACCACAAGCCTTCTTGAGAGAAGCTCCGGTTTGCAAGAAGTTTTACCAAAACTTGTTCCTATTCGGCCAATTTTTTTACCACAGCATGGTAGTACCATGACATGACACCATGCCAAGTTTCATGATTTTCAGGCGTGTTTTGGATTTACAAGAATTTTAAAACCAACTTTCTCAATGTTCTCGGCCGAGCCACGATGCCCAGATGTTTGAATTTCATTCCCATTTCTTGCATGGGACCTAGAAATTCACCCGAGGACACACATGTGATTTTTCAACCAACTTTGGTGCACGGGAGCATGTGCTTGTAGTTCAAATTTGAATTATGCACATTAAATGACCAGAAACTCAATTAATGTGTAAAAAAGGCCAAACGAACCCGGAATAATTCCAAAATTTAACAGGGCACTCATGTAGTTCTATGTTGCCTCTGTAAAGAAACCCAAGGGGGGCAGCGTATATTGTTTCACACTCAAAGGTGACACGTTCCCTCTTAGAACCGCGAGCCTTCTTGAGAGATGCTCCGGTTTGCAAGAAGCTTATACCAAAATTTGTTCCTACTCAGCCAATTTTTTACCACGGCATGGTAGTACCATGACATGACACCATGCCAAGTTTCATGATTTTCAGGCGTGTTTTGGATTTACAAGAATTTTAAAACCAAGTTTCTCAATGTTCTCGGTCGATCCACGATGCCCAGATGTTTGAATTTTCATTCCCATTTTTTGCATGGGACCTAGAAATTCACCCGAGGACACACATGTGATTTTTCAACCAACTTTGGTGCACGGGAGCATGTGCTTGTAGTTCAAATTTGAATTATGCACATTAAATGACCAGAAACTCAATTAATGTATAAAAAAGGCCAAACAAACCTGGAATAATTCCAAAATTTAACAGGGCACTCATGTAGTTCTATGTTGCCTCTGTAAAGAAACTCAAGGGGGGCAGCGTATATTGTTTCGCACTCAAAGGTGACACGTTCCCTCTCAGAACCACGAGCCTTCTTGACAGAAGCTCCGGTTTGCAAGAAGCTTATACCAAAATTTGTTCCTATTCGGCCAATTTTTTACCACGGCATGGTAGTACCATGACAGGACACCATGGCAAGTTTCATGATTTTCAGGCGTGTTTTGGATTTACAAGAATTTTAAAACCAAGTTTCTCAATGTTCTCGGCCAAGCCACGATGCCCAGATGTTTGAATTTCATTCCCATTTCTTGCATGGGACCTAGAAATTCACCCGAGGACACACATGTGATTTTTCAACCAACTTTGGTGCACGGGAGCATGTGCTTGTAGTTCAAATTTGGATTATGCACATTAAATGACCAGAAACTCAATTAATGTATAAAAAAGCCCAAACGAACCTAGAATAATTCCAAAATTTAACAGGGCACTCATGTAGTTCAATGTTGCCTCTATAAAGAAACTCAAGGGGGCAGCGTATATCGTTTCACACTCAAAGGTGACACGTTCCCTCTCAGAACCATGAGCCTTCTTGAGAGAACTCCGGTTTGCAAGAAGCTTATACCAAAACTTGTTCCAAATCGGCCCAATTTTTTACCACAGCATGTTAGTGCCATGACATGACACCATGCCAAGTTTCATGATTTACAGGCGAGTTTTGGATTTACATGAATTAAAAACCAAATTTCTCGATGTTCTCGGCCGAGTCACGATGCCCAGATGTTTGAATTTCATTCCCATTTCTTGCATGGGACCTAGAAATTCACCCAAGGACACACATGTGATTTTTCAACCAACATTGGTGCACCGGAGCATGTGCTTGCAGTTCAAATTTGGATTATGCACATTAAATGTCTAGAAACTCAATTAATGTATAAAAAAGGCCAAACGAACCCGGAATAATTCCAAAATTTAACAAGGCACTCATATAGTTCTATGTTGCCTCTATAAAGAAAATCAGGGGGAGGCAGCGTATATCGTTCCACACACAAAGGTGGCACGTTCCCTCTCGGAACAACGAGGCTTGTTGAGAGAATCTCCGGTTTTGCAAGAAGCTTATACCAAAACTTGTCCCAATTCAGCCAAAAATTATATACATATGAAAACAGGGTTTAGATTTTAGATTATCCCGAACATCTCGCCACCTAGACCAATGTACTCTGATTTGAATTCAACATAAAATGGATACCAATATTTGAATTGGAGATCGTATGTTACATGTAGTTCATAGTGAAATATGATTACTGCTATATGCATGTTTTTTGTTATCAAGATAATATTTAAATGATTGTATAACTTGACACAATCATATTCAAATAAGTTAAATTGATTCAAATTTAGTCCATATGGTAGACGACAATATAGATGTTCATAGGGTGGAGTAAAATGTTCATATATGATGGAAGATCAAAATGTAGGACTACATCCATTATAAACCGCAAGGTCACCTAACGATATATTCGAATTCAACATAACGCGGATTCAAAAATTGAAATTCGAGATCATGGCATTTGTAATCATATAAAAAGGGACATGACTCTTTCTTTTGGTGGGAATTGATTTGTTTTTTGTTTTTGTTGACGGAAGTGCGAATCGATTTGGTACTATAGAGGGTAATCTTGTTCTCCCGTTTTTTTTACATTTTTCTTGTAGTTTTTTCAATGACATTTATAGCAATATAGTAAAAGGGGACATGAATCTCTTGTGTCTCGTATGAATTGTTTTTTTGTACACGTTAATTTTGTTCTGCCGAATAAGGAATCCGCGCCTTGTTATCCTGAAATTTTCAAGCTCGAGTATCTTTTATCTCATCTGCATTGAAACTCCCGCCTCTTTAACCCGCGTCGCACCTTGTTATCCCGAAATTTCGACGCGTGCGAAAACTCCCTCCTCATCCAAAATCGGTCCCGCAGCCCAGACACGCGAAATCCCCCTTCTACCCCACAGCCGGAAGTGCCGGCTCGACATCGCGGTGTCAAAACCGGTGGGGGTATGCTGGTACTTACCCTACATTTCGGACAAGCGCGTCCCTAAGCCATGGCTCCCCTAGCTTCCCCTTCATCCCCCCATTCGTACACCGAGGCCGCCAAAACCCACGAAACCCCACGCTCCTCGGTTGGCCTCCCGACCGCCGCCCAGCCGAAGACTCTTCCCCGATGACGTCGTCCACCACAACAGCTGGCCATCCCTCATCCACCGTACCGGATGAGGATCCGTCGTTGATCTCGTTGTCCCGCCGGATCAGCCGCCCCGTCCTCCACCTCCAAGGAGCTGCCCTGATGTTCGCCTCGTCTATCACGCCAAGTCCCCACAGCGCCGTCTTGACCTGCCCCACTGGAACCGAAGCACCCTCACCAAGTCCTTCGATGAAGCCGAGACCAACTCGGTGCCACCAAGGAGGTTCTGCACTCACCGCTGCATTTTATCTTTTATTCGATCTCACGGGGCTGCCGGTGCTCGATACCGAGCAGCCATGGCGGGTCTCCATCGACGGCGCCGTCGCCGGCCACTTCATCCACGGCGTCTCTCCCCCGTGTCGTTGCTTCCTCGGCAGCGACTTCAACACCTGTAGTAGCTGCAGCTGCTCCAGCTCTCGCTCGCGCTGCTGCTGCTCCGGCTCTCGCTCGCGTTGCGGCTCTGTTCTTGCTGTCGGTCGCGCTGCTGCACTACTCTTGCTTTCGTTCGTGCTGCTGCTCTGCTCTGCTATTGCTGTCGGTCGCGCTGCTACTCCGCTCTTGCTCTCGTTCGTGCTGCTGCTCTGCTCTTGCTCTCGCTCGCGCTGCTGCTGCTGCACGACCTCCGGCAGCTACAGGAGTTGCTGCTTTAGCACTCGCTCGCGGTTCTGCTGCACGACTTGCTCTCTGCTAGTGTGTTCCCTGCTCAAGCGTCTGCTGATTTAGATCACTGCTTCTCTGCCACTAGTGCTCGAATGCCCTAAACATCTATTGCAATGCTCTTCTACTAGTTCAATCAGTTTCGACAGTAAAATTCAGTTTCGACTGTAAAATTCAGTTTCGACTGTAAAATTCAGTTTCTTCAGTTAAGTTTAGAGTAAACAGTATTTACAGCATCTGTCGGAGCGGCCGTGGCACCGCTGATGCGTTTTACATCTAGCACTTTTTGGTGATGTATTTTACATCATCTATTGCAGATGATATTAGAGTCCCACTTCAGATTAACGTTGTCTGTCTTGTCCTGCTTCGGCCTCGCCGCCGTACACCTCTCCGGAGCTGCACCAACGACGGAACCGTCCATCACAGCGGAGCAGTACCGTCGGTGCCGTTTCCAGAGGCCTCAGATCTTCTTCCCCGCCTCCGACAGTCACACCAGCATCACCATCCTCCATGTCCAACCCAATGATGCTGAGGTCGACAAGGCTATGCCAAAGAGGTTGTACACTCGTTGCATCACTTTGTTACTCTGCATTCATGTCGATCCCTCAGGGATCCTTTGCTATGGAACTACTATGGTACTACTATTCGTGAATTTGGTTAGGAGTGGAGCAAAGCAAAACTGGAGGATTTTTTTTCCTTTGGTGTCTCTTTCAAAGAAAAATGGTAGGAATTTTAATATCCAGTTGGACGTCCTTTTCAAATTAATATGCATGAAGAACAGGACTAATTGCATTACTGGCATAATAAGATTCTTATTTTTTCATTTTCACGTGGTTTGACTTTAATTTGACCATGTTTCTCCATTCTTGTGTTCTTCCAATTCATGTGAACCAAACACCGAGGTTCACAGAAATCCTATGTTTCCAAATGATGTGTTTTGCACGTGCATTCCTATCCTATTCCTGTGTTTTCCTGTCCCTGCGTTTATAGAATCCTCCAATTCTAAGGAGCCCTTACAGATTTACTTCATTTTTAGATAGGCGTCAAAGAAAACTCTGTGTGTTATGTCCTGCTCCTGTCGTGCCGTCATCCACCCCACCTGAGGTGCACCATCGACAGAAGCGTTCACTGCAGCAGAGATTCCCCCTGCAAACTTTCTTTCGCCGCCTCAGATCATCTTCCCCATTGCCGGCAGCCACGCCAACTGCATTACCATCATCGACTGAGCAGATGAACCTGAGGACTACATAGTTTCGGAAGAGAGGTCGCAGTCTTTCGTGTTTGCTTATGTTATACATCGGTTATTATTACCTGCTACCTTATCGTTCAAACTTGAGTTTTAAAATGCCCGTGGGTCTCATATCGAGGCAGCAACGAATAGTATCTGACTACTATCTGGTTCATCTCGGGTCTTCTATGTGGTTCATGTTGGGTGGGCAACAAACAGTAGATGATCCATTGTCTATCTTTTTAAACTGAAGCTATAATCTACCTCATATCATTAGTTTTGGATCTATCCACCCGTTTGCTACCATCAGTCTTGATTTCTGCATGCACACATTAGGCCTTACAAAATCTAACTAATTTTTTTATTATGCATGTCAGTTATTGTACACAATCGTACTTAACATGTAGACAAAAAGAGAAGACCGTTGCGTGGGAATATAATATCATGTAGACGCCGCTCCATGGTCGGCGAAGTAGGGCCCCTCCCGCCATTCCAGATTGTATTCCAGAGGAAGATAACTGTTCAGATGGGGATTCAGAGGGAGCCGACCACTCCTATTTACCACCTGAGGTGTTTGCTCTAACCTGGCATGCTGATGTTGGTCATATCATGCATATGGCGCCTCGCATTGCTTACATTATACATCTTATATGTCATTAGCTTACTTTAGATTTTCTTTGTGTGAATGCCACCTGTTTGGTTTCTATAACATACCCCCACCGTTCCTAAATATTTTTCTTTTTAGATATTTCAACAAGTGACTACATACGGAGCAAAATGAGTGAATCTACACTCTAAAATGTGTCTATATACATCCGTATGTGGTAGTCCATTTGAAATCTCTAAAAAGACAAATATTTAGGAACGGAGGGAGTATATGGGAATTATGCAATGCCATCTTCTTTAGCCAGGCATCATATACGTGAATCATGCAATGCCATCCTGTTTAGCCAGTCATCATATATGTGAATTGTATCGTGCCATATTTTTTTTCATAATGTATTCCATTTGTCAACAATGTTTATACATTCATCTACTCTTCCTGTGCATCAGCCATTTGAGTCGGTCATGGGAAAATCTGGAGTGAAAACAAGGTCTTCTGAGCAAACAGTGCTACCTGTCGATGCAGATTTCTTGCTGGTTACAAATAGCTCCTCAGAGGAGGATTCTCCCCCCCCCCCCGAGGTGCAGGTGCATGCTCTAACGTGGCAAGGTTATATTGCTCATATCATGCATATGGTGTCTTGCATTGCCATGCCATCTGCTTAGATTAGACATGCTTTGTGTGAATGCCTCCTGTTTGCTTTCTATATCAGATATGTGAATTATTCAATGCCATGTTTTTCACCCAGTTATCATATATGTGAATTATGCACCGCCATGTAGCCAGGCATCATATATGTGAATTATCCCATGCCATATTTTTTCATTACGTATTCCATTTGTCGACAATCTGTGTATATTGAACTACACTTCGTGTATCAGCCATTTGAGCTGGTTATGGAAAAATCAGGAGTGAAAACAAGGTCTTCAGAGCAGGCAATGGTACCTGTTGAAGCATATATCTCGATGGTTATAGGGAGCTCCTCAGAGGAGGATTCAGAGACAGATGACCAGTCCTATATCCCACCTGAGGTGTATGCTCTAAGTTGCAATGTTTATATTTCTCATATCATGCATATGGTGTCTTGCATTGCTTAGTTTAGACATCATATGCACAATATTGAATTACATCTGATTAGTTTAGAGATCATTCATGCGAGTGCCAGCTGCTTAGTATATGGATCAATTATGTCAATTATATCATGCCATCCTGTATACTTAGACAACATTTATGTGAATTATTTCATCCCAACCTATTTTGGAAAGACATCATATAGTTTTGTCATGTCATCCTGTTTAGATACTCATCATATGTTGAATTATGCCATTATATCCTGTTAAGTTATCCATCATATATCTGAAACTATGTCATGCTATCCTGTTTAGTTAGGCATCATTTATGTGAAATTGTGTCATGCTGTCCTGTTTGGTTAGACAACATTGAATTACCACATCTGTCTATCATACAATGTCTATAAGTTCAATTTCTTTTCTTGTTTATCAGCCATTTGAATTGGAGGGGGTGATAGCAGTATCTAAGGCAGCAAAAACCCGTTCTTCACAAAAGACAGTGCTACCCGTCGATGCAGATAGAACCATGGTTGTACTGGCCCACAAACTAGCCCCACCACACATAATCGAGACTCTTCCAGATTGCACACTTACACCATTGGGCAGAGAACCAGCTACAAGCCATCTAACCCCAACCCCAGCAGATAGTAACCCACTTCTAGTTGACAAAGCACCATGTCCACCACAGAGTACCCCCACACGAGTAGTTTGTAAAGCAACTGCAGTGCCCAAAGCACGAAGACCACCACACGAACCCAAACTCCATGTTTAAAGCAGAAGAGCAACTGTTCTCAGGTCAGATTCCGTAGCTATAGTCCATACTCCTTTGCTGTTGCATCATTGTATTTACTCATACCAACTACTTTCGAATTTGAAGGATCCAATTGAAACTCCAATGGCGCAACAGGTATGTTTGAAACCTATTTCTCTCACTGGATTGTTGTTCTAACTTCTTACTCTATGTTGATTTCAGCTTCAGTTGTATAAACAGTTATGTTCTCATGTGATGCACATTACAAGTGTTGCCAATGATGTGTAGTTTCTCACACTTCTATTCTGTCTATGCTGTTGTGCCTTAAAAAATATATGAGTTGAACTATGTCTCTATCTTGATTTGGCAACATAAACTAGAATGATATGTACAATACAGTGACCATAGTACATAGATATATGTTTGTTTCATGTTGTTATCCTGTCCACCTTACTACTGAACCGGTTTACCAAAATGAGTTTGGTATACTACATGCTAAACATGTGATGTGTCTGCTTGTTTCTCTTGTAGTATGCAAACAGAATATTGGAGAAGAGCACCCCACTATGCAATGGTAGAGAAAGTAATGCAGATAAGGTTCAAGATAGTGAGACAACCCTGTTGGTCTCCAAGAAAGGTGATAAAACGATCTTGTAAACAGTGAGAAAACCCCACAGTCCTGCATTGATGTAGTGTTCGAGTTACTGGCCAGTACCGCTGGCACAAGCTCTTCGACCTCGCTGCCTGAATCACTTCGGCTTCTTCAGTCTCAGCTACAAGCTAAAAGGCATGAGTCAGCTGTGCTCCGGCAAGGAGTCGAAGGGCTGAGGAAGTCCCTGCAGAATTCAGATGCATACTTTCTTGTGCAACAGCAAGCGTTGTAGGATTTAAGCGCCAAACAAGAGAAAGTTAATAAGCTTGCTAAGCATCTTGCCAGCACTATGGGTACCCAGGATATTGTTTCTTGAGCTCTTCTGAAGTGGTTTCAGTTCCGGACTTGTTTTGTTGCGGCGTTTATTTGCACTGGTCGCCAACTTTGACGACCAGTGTATGTGATATGCTGCTTTGTTCCCTATATTTGCACTGGTAGTGAACTTTGATGCCCAGTGGATGTAATATGTGTAATAAGCGTGATAGCCTAGCGTAAGTTGCTTGCTTATTTATTTCCTTGTTGTCTTGTTTATTTGTTTGCTTGTAGTTAGTGTCGTTCTTTTTCCGCGGTTTGCTAGTGGCCGCAATAACCTATTTTTTTAAACTAGGCCACAATAACCATGGGCTACATATTTACTGTAGTTACCATGGGCGTCCTATGGGCCGTAGAAACAATGGGCCTTCTAAGGGCCGTAGAAACAATGGGCCCTCTATGGGCCGTAGCATTAATGGGCCTTCTACGGGCCGTATGATCGACCGGCCAAACATGGGCCAACAACGGACCGCATTATGGGCCTTGAACGGGCTATAGTTGGAAACGTCCGTCCATGGGCCGACCATAACGGGCCGTTGTTAATCGGTCGTATTTGATGACGCTATGAAAATGGCCTAATGGATTAACGGGCCACAAACGGGCCGACTGTAACCACGGGCTGAATTTGGCCCACAATCAGAAAAGGCCAGTAACACGCCGTAAGTAATCGAATGCTGGAAACCCTAAGAAGGCCGAATGATAACATGGGCTTGAAAGGGCCCAATGGACTAATAGGCTGTTAATGGGTATAAAGCGATACACTGTTCATTACGGGCCAGTTTCACCACAGGCCGTTAATGGGCCAAGAGTTACAAAGGGCCTCATATGGGCCGAAAGACGTCATGGGCCATACATGGGCCAGAAGTTAAAATGGGCTTGAATCATATTGGACGGCCCAGATGACGCTACTGGGCCTAATTCGGATAGGTCGTAACAGGCCCTGGGTTAGCGGGCTGTAAATGGGCTATATGCGAACAGGCCGTTAACAGGCTTTCCGTGGGCTGGCCCGCCACCTTTTGACCAAGTCAAACGGGCCGGCCTTTTTCACATGAATGGGCCTCTGTTGGGATGTGCCACGTGTCGACGTATCATAGGCGCCTTCTGTCCAATGAGTGGATGACATCTGTCCCGGCGGTGAGGCGACACGTGTTTCCTCCAGCCAATGATGATTTTACACGTGGAAAATCCCCATTGGTCGGGGCTGTTAACGGGTTATCAGATCCAAAACCGGACCCGATAGCTTAACGGCGAGCCGTCACGGTGGATGCCACGTGTCGGTCACCCTTGACGAAAGCACTTCTATGACGCGCGATTTATCGTCATGGAAGTGGACACTTCCGTGATGATAATTTTGGTAATGTCATGGAACACTTCTACGACAGCACAGGTATGACTATCTTGATTCTGTCATAAAATCGTCATGGATGTACATGCATGACAGAAAACGTGACCTACTGTGACAAACACGTATCATCACGGAACTGTATTTTTTTGTAGTGTAAACTCAAAGTTCATCGGATCCCAACAAACACACCGCAAAAAGAGTTACATCATATGGATCTCCAAGAGGTCATTGTATTGAGAATCAAGAGAGAGATGAAGCCATCTAGCTACTAATTACGGACCCGAAGGTCTACAAAGAACTACTCACGCATCATCGAAGAGGCACCAATGGAGGTGGTGAACCCCATCTGAGATGGTGTCTAGATTGGATCTGGTGGTTCTGGACTTTGCGGCGGCTGGATGAATATTTCATCGACTCCCCTAGGGCTTCTCGAATATTGGGGTATTTATAGAGCAAAGAGGCGGTCCGGGGGGCACCCGAGGTGGGCACAACCCAACAGGGCGCGCCTGGGCCTCCTGGCGCGCCCTGGTGGGTTGTCCCCTCCTCGGGACTCCCCCCAGGTGCAACCAGGGCCCGTTGTGTTCCTTCTGGCCCATAAAAATTATCCGTAAAGTTTCGGGGCATTTGGACTCCGTCTGATATTGATTTCCTGCGATGTAAAAAAACATGCAAAAAACAGCAACTGGTACTTGGCACTATGTCAATAGGTTAGTATTAAAAAATGATATAAAATGACTATAAAATGATTATAAAACATCCAAGATTGATAATATAATAGTATGGAATAATAAAAAATTATAGATACGTTGGAGACGTATCAGGCAGCGGGGTGACAAGACGTGCGAGAGGAGGACGAAAGGCCACGTACACATACGGTTAATAAAAAAACCTTTGCGATTTAATTACCTACTATGCCCCGTCCTGGTTTATAAGTAGGATTCAACTAATAAAATACGAACGCATGTTGCCAAAGATTATATAGTTGTATTCGTATTTGAACATAGTTTCCAATTATATAATTTTTATAACATGCATTAACATTTTGTTGGTTAAATTTGAGGGCAAAGTATGGCACAAAATATAAACGGGACTATAGACCAAGACAGAGGTAGTAGCACACGGCCGCTCTCTACGCAGCGACGCAACTGTTGGCCGGCTTGTAGGCGACCATTTCCTGCGTGTTCAAGTGCTCTATGCGTGTTGTTGCTTGCGGTTGAGGCGGCCGCGGCGCGCTCTCCTCGTGTCCCGCCGCGCACGCTCTGCTCTTGCGTCCCTCCGGGTGCTCTGCCCTCGTCCCTCCACGCGTGCTACCAGTGTTTGGGGCCGGCGCATGATCATCCATGTTCGTGTGCACGCAGTTGCGCTGGGCGCGGTGCGACGATGCAGTTACCCGCTGCAAAAACTGTCATGCGGACGCGCCGAGAATCCAGGCCGCCCGGCCCCCTTTTATTCCTGCGGCCATTTACCTTCATCTCTCGCGTCACACGACACAATAAGCACACCCACGACAACACATATAGAGAGGACATCCAGCGGTTCCAATGACGCTCCCCGTGGCTCCAATGGCGCTCCCAGCGGCCGACGACGACAACGGCGGGCAGTTCACCACGCATCACATCATGGACACCCACATGAGGGGGAAGGCCCTCTCGGTGGTGTACACGAACGATCCGGTGTCGGTGTAGAGCTCCATCCAAACTATGGAGCAGTTCCTTGCCGAGGACAAGTTCCAAGTGGTCGGCTTTGACCTCGAGTACACCATCGGTTGTGCCGGGCATGATCAGAAGGTTGTCGTCGCCCATTTGTATGTGCGACATGACGTCCTCGTCTACCACTACCCCCTAGCCACAAGGCCTTGCGAGAGTTTCTCCAGGTTTATCAACAGCCCCGACTACAGTTTCGCTACGGTGGACACCACCAACGATCTAAAAGCGCTCAAGGTTTAGGGCTTGAAATGCCCGAATCTTGTCAACATCCAGCACCACTACAAGGTCTGGGGCAGTGACAACAACAAACTGAACTCCCTGTTTGACCTCGCCTCGGCCATCATCGACCCCTACTACATGAAGATGAAGAATGAGAGCAAGAAGGACAAGAACGCCTGGCACAGTGTGTGGCATGAGAGACTGGATGAACAACACGTCAAGTACGCAGCCAACGATGCGTACACAGGCTACAAGATGTACATGCGGATCGTTGACATGAGGAAGTGTCTTCTTCCTGCCCCAGATGAGGGATCGAGCCACAGAGCAGTGGCGGGAGCGTCAATAGAAGTAGATGACTAGACGATCGTTTCTCCTACTTTAGAATGCATGCAATTGTTTATTGAGGTGTGTGCGAATTATTTGTATAGTCACTTATGTAATTGGATGTTTATTTTAGTTATATATATATATATATGTTATTCTTCTGTAGACACACCAAATCACATGGCTTATTAGCAGCAATCGTCTGTGTTATCTTTGGTCTTCGCACACATTTCTGATTACGGACATGCTTGCCGCGTATCACACACATCTTGTTCAGTTGAACCGTTTTCATTGTGTTGCCAAATCACACATAGTTTATCCTAGTGAACTGTACGCCGTATATCGCACACACCCTCATCTGGCTGCCAATTTCTGTTGTTCTACATCATTGCAAACAGTTCTTCTGGATTAACCGTTTGCCACTCATCGCACACACAAATCTAATATGAACCGTGTTTGATGTCGCCGCAATCGCAAACATTTTGCACCTTTTTTGATGGTTTTTACACCATCGTTTGCGATTATTGCATCGCACACAGTTTCGTTGAAGGGTCTCTGATTCGACTGTCGCGTTTGGACCATCCTGTAGTAATGTCTACTTAATGAAATACAAGTCTAATTTTTTTGAAAAGTTCAAAGAATTTCAGAGTGAAGTGGAGAATCATAGTAACAAGAAAATAAAGTTTCTACGATCTGATCGCGGATGCGAGTATTTGAGTTATGAGTTTGGCCTTCATTTAAAAAATGTGGAATAGTTTCACAACTTTGTGATAAGGTAATTTGTAACGGGTAACAAGTAATGAAAGTAAACAAGGTGCAGCAAGGTGGCCCAATCCTTTTTGTAGCAAAGGACAAGCCTGGACAATTTCCTATATAAAGGAAAACGCTCCCGAGGACACATGGGAATTATCGTCAAGCTAGTTTTCATCACGCTCATATGATTCGCGTTCGGTACTTTGATAATTTTATATGTGGGTGGACCGGTGCTTGGGTGCTGACATTTCTTGGACAAGCATCCCACTTATGATTAACCCTTATTGCAAGCATCCGCAACTACAAAAGAAGTATTAAGGTAAACCTAACCATAGCATGAAACATATGGATCCAAATCAACCCCTTACGAAGCAACGCATAAACTAGGGTTTAAGCTTCTGTCACTCTAGCAACCCCTCATCTACTTATTACTTCCCAATGCCTTCCTCTAGGCCCAAACAATGGTGAAGTGTCATGTAGTCGACGTTCACATAACACCACTAGAGGAAAGACAACATACATCTCATCAAAATATCGAACGAATACCAAATTCACATGACTACTTATAGCAAGACTTCTCCCATGTCTCAGGAACAAACGTAACTACTCACAAATCATATTCATGTTCATAATCAGAGGGGTATTCATATGCATAAAGGATCTGAACATATGATCTTCCACCGAATAAACCAACTAGCATCGACTACAAGGAGTAATCAACACTACTAGCAACCCACAGTTACCAATCTGAGGTTTTGGGACAAAGATTGGATACAAGAGATGAACTAGGGTTTGAGTAAAGATGGTCCTGGTGAAGATGTTGATGGAGATTGACCCCCTCCCTATGAGAGGATCGATGGTGATGATTCTCCCTCCCGGAGGGATGTTTCCCCGGCAGAACAGCTCCGCCGGAGCCCTAGATTGGTTCCGCCAAGGTTCCGCCTCGTGGCGGCGGTGTTTCATCCCGAAAGCTTCCTTCTGATTTTTTCCAGGGTGAAAGACTTCATATAGCAGAAGATGGGCACCGTAGGCCTGCCAGGGGGCCCACGAGACAGGGGGGCGCGCCCAGGGGGGTAGGGCGCGCCCCCCACCCTCGTGGCCAGGGTGTGGGCCCCCTCTGGTTAATTCTTTCGTCGGTATTCTTTATTAATTCTAAAACATGCCTCCATGAAGTTTCAGGACTTTTGGAGTTGTGCAGAATAGGTCTCTAATATTTGCTCCTTTTCCAGCCAGAATTCCAGCTGTCGGCATTCTCCCTCTTCATGTAAACCTTGTAAAATAAGAGAAAAGGCATAAGTATTGTGACATAATGTGTAATAACAGCCCATAATGCAATAAATATCGATATAAAAGCATGATGCAAAATGGACGTATCAACTCCCCCAAGCTTAGACCTCGCTTGTCCTCAAGCGGAAGCCGAAATCGAAAAATATGTCCACATGTTTAGAGATAGAGGTGTCGATAAAATAAAATACGGACATGTGTGCGTCATGATCATTCTTATAACAGCAATCTATTCACAATGTGAAGTATGAATCAGAAACTTCATTGAAAATTAACAAACTAAAATCTCGGTCATTGAAGCAATTGCAATTCATCATAACATCCGAAAGAGTCAATATAAGAGCTTTTCAGCAAGTCCACATACTCAACTATCATCTCGTCTTTCACAATTTCTAACACTCACGCAATACTTATGGGTACGGAGTTTTAATTGGACACAGAGAAAGATAGGGGCTTATAATGTTGCCTCCCAACCTTTTACCTCAAGGTAATGTCAACAATAATAGTTCATGATAACTTACATCCAATTGGATATATATATCAGGATCTTTCCAACACAATGTGCTTGCCAAAGGATAAAATGTAAAAAGGAAAGGTGATGATCACCATGACTCTTGCATAAGGTATAAGACAAGAATAAAAGATAGGCCCTTCGCAGAGGGAAGCAGAGGTTGTCATGTGCTTTTATGGTTGGATGCACAAAATCTTAATGCGAAAGAACGTCACTTTATATTGCCACTTGTGATATGGACCTTTATTATGCAGTCCGTTGCTTTTATTTCTTCCACATCACAAGATCGTATAAAGCTTATTTTCTCCACACTAATAAATCATACATATTTAGAGAGCAATTTTTATTGCATGCAACAATGACAACTTACTTGAAGGATCTTACTCAATTCATAAGTAGATATGGTGGACTCTCACGGCAAAACTGGTTTTAAGGATATTCGGAAGCACAAGTAGTATCTCTACTTGGTGCAAAGAGTTTGGGTAGCATGAGGGGGAAAGGCAAGCTCAACATGTTGGATGATCCATGATAATATACTTTATTTCGGATATAAGAAAACATAACCCATTATGTTGTCTTCCTTGTCCAACATCAACTCTTTAGCATGTCATATTTTAATGAGTGCTCACAATCATAAAAGATGTCCAAGATAGTATATTTATATGTGAGAACCTCTCTTTCTTTATTACTTCCTATTAATTGCAACGATGACCAAAACTATTTTTGTCAACTTCCAACAACTTTTATTCATCATACTCTTTATATGTGAAGTCATTACTCTTCATAAGATCAATATGATCTCTTCATTTTTTTTATTCTTTCTTTTTCTTTAATTCCCTCAAGATTATAGCAAGATAATCAAGCCCTTGACTCAAAACTAATCTTTATTATATATATTGCTCACGGACTCGATTGCATAGAAGGATCATATAGCAAAACTCAAAACTAAATCATACTAAAACTTTATTCTACTAGATCAAGATATCACCAAAAGGATCGAACTAAGAAAAAACGGTAAAGACAGGAGTGTGATGGTGATACGATACTGGGGCACCTCCCCCAAGCTTGGCAGTTAACAAGGGGAGTGCCCATACCCATGTGATTATGTCTCTTTCTTCGGAGGTGAAGAAGGTGATGATAACGAGGACAATTGTGCCTTCAGCTTCTTCAGATTGTAATTGAGAATAGAAATTTCCTCTTTTAAATCATCGACCTCCGATTCTAGCTTCAAGATCTTGTCAGATAAATCTCCTTTGCTTTTCTGCCAAAAACGAGAAGGAATAGATCGGTTGTTAGACAGTTTAGCCCTCTTAGGGAGGCTAGACTTCTTAAACTTCACGTGCATATCCCCGGGTTGAGGCAGAGGGACATCCTCCTCCTCCGAACTTGAATCATTGATCCTCATAAAATGAGCATCCTCCTCATCATCCGTAGTTCGACCACCAGGAGATAGATCCCCATAGATCTTTGGGTCAGCAATGAGATGTGAGACATAGCTCTCTTCGTCGGAATCTTGAGATGACATCTTGCTCCAAATCTGCTACAGAAACAGCTCGAAACAAAAACAGAGGATATTTGCGTGATACGGTGGTCAAAACCTTCGGGAGATTATATAATGAATTTTTATCGACCAAAAGAAGTATCGTGCAAGAAACGGAGTCTGGAGAACACACGAGGTGCCCATGAGGCAGGGGGGCGCGCCCAGGGGGGTAGGGCACGCCCTCCACCCTCGTGGATGCCTCATGTCCCTTTCGGACTACTTCTTATTTTCCTATTTTCTTAAATATTCCAAAACGGAGAAAAATTTCCATTAGAACTGTTTTGGAGTCGGTTTACTTACCGTACCACATACCTATTCCTTTTCGGAGTCTGAAACGTTCTGGAAAGTATCCCTTATGTACTCCTCCGGGGTTACGGTGTCATTAACATTAGTTTCAACATTTATGGGATTACCTGAGATGTAATGTTTGATTCTTTGACCGTTTACCACCTTCGGATTTGTGCCTTCGAAGTTGTTGATTTTTATGGCACTGGAACGATAGACCTCCTCAATAACGTAAGGACCTTCCCATTTCGAGAGAAGTTTTCCTGCAAAAAATCTTAAACAAGACTTGAATAGCAACACATAATCACCTACATTAAACTCATGCTTTTGTATCCTTTTGTCATGCCATCTTTTAACTTTTTCTTTAAACAGTTTGCCATTCTCATAGGCTTGGGTTCTCCATTCATCCAGTGAGCTAATGTCAAATAGCCTCTTCTCACCGGCAAGTTTGAAATCATAATTGAGCTCTTTAATGGCCCAATATGCCTTATGTTCTAGCTCGAGAGGTAAGTGACATGCTTTTCCATAAACCCTTTTATATGGAGACATACCCATAGGGTTTTTATATGCAGTTCTATAAGCCCATAATGCATCATCAAGTTTCTTAGACCAATTCTTCCTAGATCTATTAACAGTCTTTTGCAAGATTAATTTAAGCTCTCTGTTACTCAGCTCTACTTGACCACTAGACTGTGGGTGGTATGGAGATGCAATTCTATGATTAACGTCATACTTAGCAAGCATTTTACGAAAAGTACCATGAATAAAATGTGAACCACCAGCAGTCATTAAATATCTAGGGACTCCAAACCTCAGAAAAATAACTTCTTTAAGCATCTTAATAGAGGTTTTATGATCAGCACTACTAGTTGGAATAGCTTCTACCCACTTAGTAACGTAATCAACAACAACTAAAATATGTGTATATCCATTAGAGGCAGGAAAAGGTCCCATATAATCAAAGCCCCAAACATCAAATGGTTCAATAACAAGTGAATAATTCATAGGCATTTCTTGACGTCTACTAATATTACCAATTCTTTGACATTCATAACAAGATAAAACAAACTTACGGGCATCCTTGAAGAGAGTAGGCCAATAAAAACCGGATTGCAATACCTTATGTGCAGTTCTATCTCCAACGTGGTGTCCTCCATAAGCTTCGGAGTGACACTTGCGTAGGATCTGTTCCTGTTCATGCTCAGGTACACAACGTCTAATAACACCATCTACTCCTTTATAAAGATGTGGTTCATCCCAAAAGTAATGTCTCAAATCATAGAAAAACTTTTTCTTTTGCTGGTATGTGAAACTAGGTAGTATAAATTTAGCAACAATGTAATTAGCATAATCGGCATACCATGGAGCAGTGTGAGAAGCATTTATGACATTTAATTGTTCATCAGGAAAGCTATCATCAATAGGTAGTG
Organism: Triticum aestivum; assembly: GCF_018294505.1. NCBI lineage: Eukaryota > Viridiplantae > Streptophyta > Magnoliopsida > Poales > Poaceae > Triticum > Triticum aestivum. The sequence continues at coordinate 29,989,496 of NC_057796.1, read as the reverse complement.
GGTCATCAAGAACATTTTCTAATCTAGACAAGTTGTCTGCAACGGGGTTCTCAGCTCCCTTTCTATCAATAATATGAAAATCAAATTCTTGCAGCAAGAGAACCCATCTAATAAGTCTAGTTTTAGCATCTTTCTTTTCCATAAGATATTTAATAGCGGCATGATCAGTGTGAACAGTTACTTTAGAATCAACAATATAAGGTCTGTACTTATCACAAGCAAATACAACTGCTAAAAATTCTTTTTCAGTAGTAGCATAATTTCTCTGGGCACTGTCTAGAGTTTTACTGGCATATTGGATAACATTTAATTTCTTATCAACTCTTTGTCCTAGAACAGCACCTACAACATAATGACTAGCATCACACATAATTTCAAAGGGTAAATTCCAATCAGGTGGCTGAACAATAGGTGCAGAAATCAAGGCTTTCTTAAGTATTTCAAATGCTTCTATACAATCATCATCGAAGACAAAAGGAATATATTCTTGTAGAGGTTAGTCAGAGGCCTAGAAATTTTTGAGAAGTCCTTAATGAACCTCCTGTAAAAAACGGCATGACCAAGGAAACTTCTTATACCTTTAATGTCCTTAGGACACGGCATCTTTTCAATAGCATCAACTTTAGCTTTATCAACTTCAATACCTCTTTCAGAAATTTTATGCCCCAAGACAATACCTTCATTAACCATAAAGTGGCACTTCTCCCAATTCAAGACAAGATTAGTTTCTTCACATCTCTGTAAAACTCGATCAAGGTTGCTCAAGCACTCATCAAAAGAAGTTCCATATACGGAGAAATCATCCATGAAAACCTCAACAATCTTTTCACAAAAATCAGAGAATATAGCCATCATGCATCTTTGAAAAGTAGCAGGTGCATTGCATAAACCAAAAGGCATACGTCTATAAGCAAAGGTACCGAAAGGGCAAGTAAAAGTAGTCTTTTCTTGATCCTCTTTTGACATAGGTATTTGAGAGAAACCAGAATAACCATCTAGAAAGCAAAAATGTGTATGTTTGGATAATCTTTCTAGCATTTGATCAATAAAAGGTAAATGGTAATGATCCTTTTTAGTAGCTTTATTTAGTTTGCGGAAATCAATTACCATACTATAACCTGTAACGATTCTTTGTGGGATCAATTCATCTTTATCATTAGGGACAACAGTAATGCCCCCCTTCTTAGGGACACAGTGGACAAGACTTACCCACTGACTATCAGCAACGGGATAAATTATACCTGCCTCCAGAAGCTTTAGTATTTCTTTTCTTACCACTTCTTTCATCTTAGGATTTAACCGTCGTTGGTGATCAACAACCGGTTTAGCATCTTTCTCCAATTTTATTTTGTGTTGGCATAGAGTGGGACTAATGCCCTTAAGATCATCCAGAGTATATCCAATAGCAGCACGGTGCTTCTTCAGAGTTTTCAATAATTTCTCTTCCTCTTACTCTGAAAGGTTAGCACTAATATAACAGGATATATCTTCTTTTCATCAAGATAAGCATATTTAAGAGTATCAGGTAATGGTTTAAGCTCAAACACGGGATCACCCTTGGGTGGAGGAGGATCCCCTAGAATTTCAACGGGCAAGTTGTGTTTCAAAATAGGTCCCTGTTTAAAGAATACTTCACCTATTTTCCTTATTTCATTCATAAACATATCATTTTCATGGTCTAGCAAATATTGTTCTAAAGGATCATTAGGAGGCATGGCAATAGAAGCAAGACCAATAATTTCATCTTTACTAGGCAATTCTTTATCATGGGGTTGTCTACGAAATTTAGCAAAATTAAACTCATGAGACATATCCCCCAACCCAATAGTAACAACATCCTTTTTGCAATCTATCCTAGCATTAACAGTGTTCAAGAAGGGTCTACCAAATATGGGACAAAAGTCATCTTGTGGGGAACCAAGAATAAGAAAATCAGCAGGATATTTAACTTTCCCACACAAGACTTCAACATCTCTAACAATCCCAATTGGTGAAATAGTGTCTTTATTGGCAAGCTTAATTGTAACATCAATTTCTTCTATCTCAGCAGGTGCAATATCATGCATAATTTCTATTTATAAGGAATGAGGTATTGCACTTTCACTAGCACCCATATCACACAAGCCATGCCAACAATGATCTCCTATTTTAACAGAAATAACAGGCATGCCTACAACAGGTTTATGTTTATTTTTAGTATCGGGTCTAGCAATTCTAGCAGCTTCATCACAGAAGTAAATAACATGCCCATCAATATTATCGGCCGAGAGATCTTTAACCATAGCAATACTAGGTTCAACTTTAATTTGCTCAGGGGGTGTAGGTGTTCTAGTATTACTCTTACGAACCACAGTTGAAGCTTTAGCATGATCCTTTATTCTAACAGGGAAAGGTGGTTTCTCAATATAAGTAGTAGGAACAATAGGATCAACATTATAAGTGATAGTATTTTCTTCAACTTTAATAGGTGCAGCTACTTTTACTTCAATGGCAGGATTACATTTAAACCACTTCTCCTTGGGGAGATCAACATGAGTAGCAAAGGATTCACAGAAAGAAGCTACTATCTCAGAGTCAAGTCTATATTTAGTGCTAAATTCATGGAAAACATCGGTATCCATAAAAGTTTAACACAATCAAACTTAGGTGTTATACCTGACTCCTTACCTTCGTCGAGATCCCAATCTTCAGAGTTGCGTTTAATTCTTTCCAATAAATCTCATTTAAATTCAATAGTCTTCATCATAAAAGAACCAGTACAAGAAGTATCGAGCATGGAGCGATTATTGAGAGAAAGCCGAGCATAAAAATTTTGAATAATAATTTCTCTTGAGAGCTCATGATTGGGGCATGAATATAAAATTGACTTAAGACTCCCCCAAGCTTGAGCGATGCTTTCTCCTTCACGAGGCCAAAAATTATATATCTAATTATGATCATGATGAACAAGATGCATAGGATAAAACTTCTGATGAAATTTCAATTTCAATCGGTTGTGGTTCTATGATCCCATATCATCACATAGCCTAAACCATGTCAATGCATTTCCCTTCAAAGATAAAGGGAAGACCTTCTTCTTGATAATATCCTCGGGCATACCTGCAAGCTTAAATAATCCACAAACTTCATCCACATAGATTAGGTGCAAATCGGGATGCAATGTTCCATCTCCTATAAAAGGATTAGCTAGCAATTTCTCTATCATACCCGAACAAATTTCAAAATAAACATTTCCAGTAGGTTAAGTAGGTTGAGGAGCAACTCTTTGCTCTACTGGTCGGGGTGAAGATACCCCGAACAAGCCCATCAAAGGATTACTTTCCGTAGTAACAAGTGACAGTAAATTTCAGCACACTATATAAATTTTTCCTTACCAATTTCCACCTACCAAAGGCGCTTCACTCCCCGGCAACGGCGCCAGAAAAGAGTCTTGATGACCCACAAGTGTAGGGGATCTATCGTAGTCCTTTCGATAAGTAAGAGTGCCGAACCCAACGAGGAGCAGAAGGAAATGACAAGCGGTTTTCAGTAAGGTATTCTCTGCAAGCACTGAAATTATCGGTAACAGATAGTTTTGTGATAAGGTAATTTGTAATGGGTAACAAGTAATGAAAGTAAACAAGATGCAGCAAGGTGGCCCAATCCTTTTTGTAGCAAAGGACAAGCCTGAACAATTTCTTATATAAAGGAAAACGCTCCCGAGGACACATGGGAATTATCGTCAAGCTAGTTTTCATCACGCTCATATGATCCGCGTTCGGTACTTTGATAATTTGATATGTGGGTGGATCGGTGCTTGGGTGCTGCCCTTTCTTGGACAAGCATCCCACTTATGATTAACCTCTATTGCAAGCATCCGCAACTACAAAAGAAGTATTAAGGTAAACCTAACCATAGCATGAAACATATGGATCCAAATCAGCCCCTTACGAAGCAACACATAAACTAGGGTTTAAGCTTCTGTCACTCTAGCAACCCCTCATCTACTTATTACTTCCCAATGCCTTCCTCTAGGCCCAAACAATGGTGAAGTGTCATGTAGTCGACGTTCACATAACACCACTAGAGGAAAGACAACATACATTCATCAAAATATCGAACGAATACCGAATTCACATGACTACTTATAGCAAGACTTCTCCCACGTCCTCAGGAACAAACGTAACTACTCACAAATCATATTCATGTTCATAATCAGAGGGGTATTCATATGCATAAAGGATCTGAACATATGATCTTCCACCGGATAAACCAACTAACATCGACTACAAGGAGTAATCAACACTACTAGCAACCCACAGGTACCAATCTGAGGTTTTGGGACAAAGATTGGATACAAGAGATGAACTAGGGTTTGAGAGAAGATGGTGCGGGTGAAGATGTTGATGGAGATTGACCCCCTCCCGATGGGAGGATTGATGGTGATGACGATGGTGATGATTTCCCCCTCCCGGAGGGATGTTTCCCCGGCAGAACAGCTCCGCCGGAGCCCTAGATTGGTTCCGCCAAGGTTTCGCCTCGTGGCGGCGGTGTTTCGTCCCGAAAGCTTCCTTCTGATTTTTTCCAGGGTGAAAGACTTCACATAGCAGAAGATGGGCACCGGAGGCCTGCCAGGGGGCCGACGAGATAGGGGGCGCGCCCAGGGGGTAGGGCGCGCCCCCACCCTCGTGGCCAGGGTGTGGGCCCCCTCTGGTTAATTCTTTTGCCAGTATTTTTTATTAATTCCAAAACGTGCCTCCGTGAAGTTTCAGGACTTTTGGAGTTGTGCAGAATAGGTCTCTAATATTTGCTCCTTTTCCAGCCCAGAATTCCAGCTGCCGGCACTCTCCCTCTTCATGTAAACCTTGTAAAATAAGAGAGAAAAGGCATAAGTATTGTGACATAATGTGTAATAACAGCCCATAATGCAATAAATATCGATATAAAAGCATGATGCAAAAATGGACGTATCAAGGGGCAGCAAGGCACGTATTGTATTGTTGCCATCGAGGATAAAAAGATGGGGTTTTCATCATATTGTTTGAGTTAATTCCTCTACATCATGTCATCTTGCTTAAAGCGTTATTCCGTTCTTTATGAACTTAATACTCTAGATGCATGTTGGATAGCGGTCGATATGTGGAGTAATAGTAGTAGATGCAGAATCGTTTCGGTCTACTTGACACGGACGTGATGCCTATATTCATGATTATTGCCTTAGATATCGTCATAACTTTGCGCTTTTCTATCAATTGCTCGGCAATAATTTGTTCACCCATCGTAGTAATTTTTATCACGAGAGAAGCCCCTAGTGAAACCTATGCCCCCCGGGTCTATTTTACAACATATTAGTTTCCCGTCAACTTGCCAATTTCTGTCGTCGTTCCCTTATTTTGCAATCTTTACTTTCCGTTCCATAAACCAAAAATACCAAAAATATTACTTTACCGTTTATCCATCTCTATCGGATCTCACTTTGTGAATAACCGTGAAGGGATTGACAACCCCTTTGTCGCGTTGGTTGCAAGTTGGTGTTTGTTTGTGCAGGTATTCGGTGGCTTGTTGCGTTGTCTCCTACTGGATTGATACCTTGGTTCTCAAAACTGAGGAAAACACTTACGCTACTTTGTTGCATCACCCTTTCCTCTTTAAGGGAAAAACCAACGCAAGCTCAAGAGGTAGCAGGCGTCAGCTTCTTCTTCGGCTTGGGCGCGAAGGCGGTCTTGCGGGGGGCGTGAGGCTTGCCTTTGCCGGAGGGGGGGTCGTCATGCTGGACGAGGCGAGGGAGGAGAGGCCGGCGGCGGCGTCGAGGTCGTCGTCCATGGCGGGCGGCGGGAGCGCGCGCGGGCGGGAGGGTTTTTGGGGGAAATTGTGGAGGCTGCCATTGACCAGCGGGCCAGGGGGAGGAGAAATCGAGCGCGCACGCGTCCATCTCGTGTCCGCGCCGACGCAAATCCGGCTAAAAAATGGGTCGGGAATGGGTCGGCAGGCGGAAGAAAAGCGGACGCGCGTCCGTTTGGGTCGGCGCGTTGGGCTGACTTTTCTGTCTGCGCCGACCCAAACGGACGCCCGCGGATGAAATGGGTCGCCGCGTTGGAGTTGCTCGTAGTGCTAGATACATCCATTTGAGGGACAAGTTTGGGACAAGTTTTTTCGGATGAAGGGAGTGTGTTTGAGACGGTCAAATCGATGTGAAGGCTCGTAGCTAACTGTGTTGTACTATATGTATCTATCACTAATTTCCGTCCGAAAAAGCGAAGTCGTGCTAGATACATCCATTTGAGAGACAAGCTGACAAGTTTTTTTGGACGGAGGGAGTATGTTTGAGACAGTCAAATCGCTATGAAGGCTCTTAGCTAACTGTGTTATATTGTATGTATCTATCACTAATTTCCGTCCGAAAAAGCTTGTCCCTCAAATGGATGTATGCTAGATACATCCATTTGAGAGACAAGCTGACAAGTTTTTTTGGACGGAGGGAGTATGTTTGAGACAGTCAAATCGCTATGAAGGCTCTTAGCTAACTGTGTTATACTGTATTTTAATTAATGTCTTTTATATCTCGTCTTTAATTTATGGCACTCAGCATTTTTTAATTATTGTGAGACCTCGGCATTTCACCTATGGACTCAGGTTAAAAATCAAGCATTGGAAGTGCCCTTAGGGCATCTCCATGGACCCGCAACCTCCCGCAACCGTCCAAATGACGTTGTTTGAACCTCCAATGCGGTCCTGTATCGGTCGCGGGGCGGTCCAGACATGATTTCTCTCATAAATTGGAGACAAAGTGATGGAGGTTTGTCGGAGTCCGTACACCCGAAACGTAGGGCTCTGACACCCCTGGCCCACTCAATCCCCATCCCAGTCTCATTTCCTTCCACTCTGCCCCTTCTCCCCTTTGCTTTGCATCCGCACCCTCCACCTCCGCCGCCGCTGTTGTTCGTCTCCGGCCGCCACAGAGGCATTGTCGGACGTCCGCAACCAGCACCGACGTGCCCGCTCGCCGTCCAGACGAAGATTTCCACCGTGGAGCCATTTGTACCCAGGTACACTCTGCCCCCTGTTGACGACCTCCATGGTAGACACCACGCCAGACAGGTGTTCGGTCAAATGCCATTTAGCTTATTTTCAAATGCTATCTCATTTTTTAGGGTGCGAAGGATGGTGAGCTACTCGACTATGGAGGATGAGTTGTTGTATGATGCGTAGCTGGCCATATCCGCGGATTTCGTAGGCAGGAGCAAAGGCGAGCCCTTCTGGGAGCAAGTACATGAAAAGTTTCACGCACAAAAGCACATTGCGCCCTACAAAAAGGGCGGACCAAGGATTGGGCCAAGCCCAGGGCCCAAGTCTGCTACAGTGCTCAGTACACTGCAGTAAACGAAGCAATTCCTCTCCACGCCCCGGGCCCAGGCCCCCCTGCCCTGGGTCCTGGATCCGCCACTGCCCTACAACATGTACATCATTCAACCACGCAACATGAGATCGTTGTCGTATCGTTGGCATGCTATACAGGTCAGCGTCACCAAGTTTTGCGACGTGGTTCGTCAGCTTGAGGCAAGGTAGCCATTGCACGCGTCAGAGGATGAGATCGTAAGTTTTTTATTCCTCTTGCTCAACTTGTTGATTTGATTCATTCTCTCAATGTTGGTCTACACGTTATATGTAGCCCGCAAGCGCTGCCGTGGTGTACCACAGGGCAGAGGGACGACCATTTACGTGCACACACTGTTGGATGAAGCTGAAGGGGGAGTATGTGTGGGACGACATGATCCGTTCATGAAACACTTAGTGGATATCCGGGATCTAGTCGAAATTGATACCTTGTTGTACTAGATTTAATTTGCATTCTGTGTGTGGATGATTTGTGCTATTTTCTATCTTAACTTTGATGAATATTAGCCGGTTTCCATGAATTTCGTCCAGTTTGTTAAAATGAGGGTTGAAATGTATGCAGCTAATGTTGAATGGCGTCCTTTCACATCCGTGTCTGCGGACTGGTCCTCCAGCCAGCGGACGGATACAGGAGAGATGGAGATACCATTATACACCATCACCCAAAAACACGGCACGGACGCACGTGGGTATATTAGGGTTCAGGGAGCCACATTTCTGGATGTCAAAAAATAAAAAAAGGAGAGCCACATTTCAGGACTCGGGATATCTTGCTTGAAGGGTAGTGCTGACCCGAGTAAAGCCCTCATGGTGACTCGTGAAGTGTCAGGTGCGCCTTGAGCAAACGGTCCCAACGAGTCCCAAAACCTTGACTGAAAATGTCACGTGCATTCAAATGGAGTTCGGATGGAGGCTTTGCCGTGACGGGCGTTTGCAGCCTACTCATACTCGGATGTTTCGAGTGGCACTTAAGAAAATAATGAGTGTCCAGTTGATCGCAAGATAAAAGGTTCTCGAAAAACATTTGCTTGCAGTCATTGTTCAGAAAGGAAGTACCAGAGTTTCAAGGTGTTTAAGAAGTTCATACATGCTGTGGCTGCTCGTTAAAAAATTAAGTTGATTCTGCTGTCAGCTCTAGTGCCGAGGAGGATAGATAGATACATCTGTGTATTTACACGAGGGCATGGCATACCATGCACACAACGTTTGCTGCTCACTGCTCTTTGCTCGTGCCGAGGGCCAGGGATTTCAGTTCTGGCATCAGCCTCTCTTCTAGGTCTTCCTTCTTCTCCAGCATTCGGTCCGATGTGCAATCGTCTTCCTGCAGGGCAAAGACAAGATGATGCATCATTGCACGAATGAGCATCGAAGACAGTAGTCCAAGTTCTTTTGTAGTTTTGCCATACGGCAGATGATCGATACCGACAAAAGAAATGTTAATGCATGAATCCAATGTAGTTACTGTTTGACCATAGCATATGATTTTGGGTAAATGGGGAGAGCTCGAAATAGAAATTAAGAGTACATGTATAGAGTTCAGGGCAGAAACCGGAAAAAAGTTATGGGAGGATAACAAACTAATCCTTTTCTAATGCACACAGCAGTGAGCACTGATGTATTCGAAGTTGTTTGAGTGGACTTACATCACCCGTAGCAGCATCTTGTAGTGCGAGAAGTTTCACGGTGGTGGCGTGATATTCAGTTAAAACCTTGAAGGTTGAAGCTGGTAGCTTGTCCTGAAAAACAAGAGGCAGATGATCACACAGGTGCAGATTTTGCTAAAATTAACAGTGTTATTTATATCTGAATATGTGAAATAAGCCAACATCACAGACAGGCCAAAACATCCTAATTCTGTAAGCCTGCTATAAAACTAAAACTCAAGGGGCTAAGATACTATGGGTAGAATGCAGAGGACTGTCGATCATCGATCCAAAAGCCGGCAGGAATTTGATGGTTAACACTAGTTTCTTGAAATACTGGTGGGGCCGTGGAGCTACGTACAGGAATTATAATATCTGTTATGCTGTTTCAACATATCAGACATAGTATCAAAGATTCTGTGATCAGGATACTGTTGTTAAAAGTTAACATATTCTACTTGACTTGCATTAAGTATATTTTAAATCAAATGCAAATAAAAAAATTACCTTCAGTACTGTGATGACAGCACCAACAGCCCCTCCAGGTGCCTGAAGAGCCTTGTTGTATGCCTACAAAATATTCAAAAATGATGTTTCTCAGGCCAGCCTATAAATACAGAGAGAAAGCAGGAGTGTTATTTCAGGAAAGATACAATGAAGCAAACCTGGAGAAAAAGCAGAGCAACAACTTTTGGGAGGAAGGACACTGGATCAGTCTCTGAAGAAACTTGTGCTATCAAATCCTTCAATTCATAGAAATTAAGGTGTCAAATAATTAGCACTAGAATTCATCCATAAAGAAACTTAGCATGTATGAATTCACACCCTACCAATCTATAAGAGCGCCTAGGAGTCTAACAATCTTGGTAAATTTATATTATCATGATGATTTTGACTTGCATTCTGCTATTCTGTACTTGCACTACTTTGATGCTAAAAAACACAAGAAACAGCATTTTTTTAACCGTGGAAAATACCATACTTTCATAGAAACAAAGATCGTACTGTAAGACATGGTTTTAAAAAGTGCTACCAGAATGGTTCAGGTTATTTGAGCGGTTTGCTAAGTTTAGAATATGAAAACACAAGAACAATTAGTGTTTGGGGCATATCAAATAAGTGATGAACTGATAATATACTCATTCCACCTGAACTGGGTATCAAAGGGGAACGTTTAGGGCCTAAACCAGCAAAAACTAAAAACCTGATAAGCCCAGATCAAGAAAGTCAGTTCCCACTGGTTTCCCAGACGCTCTGATACTACCATCAAGATAGAAGATACCAAGAACATACCTTGCGGTGGGAATGCAGCATTAATGGCTCAAGTCTTTCATCAAGCTTCTTAAATAACAGACCACTGAAAAAGAGAGTAAGCACTTTGATAATCCAGCCAATGCGGAAATCAAGTACAAACATAAAATGTTACCTTTCCTCTGCTGTATCTCTTAAGGCGTCCATAAATGAATCAAACCGCTGTTGTGGATTTCAAGAAAAAGTTAGAAAGAGCTACAAAGTCCAGTTATATTAGAAGTTGTGGATCTCAAAGACATAGCAACAGTCACTTATTGATTTTTTTTATTTAGTGTATGTGTTTAGACAACAAAGAACTCACAAGTCATATGCTTAGGAACATGCACATTTTATCAACTAGCAGAGAATAACAAATTGGTGAGGAAGATCTTTCTTACATGCAATCTTATATCTGAACTAGTGTGTTAGCCCTAGTATGAATTATATACACTTTCTGACAATGGAATTGAATACGTAATATATCAATAAGAAATTGAACCCTTATCTTCTCATCTCAACATTTTTTTCAGGGTATCTGTTGCATATTTAATTGACTAGTTATTACAGGATCAAATAATTGATGTCATAGAACACACAGAAAATTAACATGAAGTGGGTTTCGTGGTTAGTCTACAGAATGACAGGGTTTTTACAGGGTATAGGCAGCAAACAAGAAATTGTGAATGTTGGGTATTTATAACATAGCATTTTGGCAATCTGGTGATTAACATAATGCAGGAAGCTTCACGGAAGAACTTCATCTATATATAGATTCATCGCCTCAAAAATGTATAGTATTTTATCATGTTAATCATTCAAACGTCTGCTGTACCCAGAGACCCAGACTAAAGTTTTTGTGGTATGTTTGATTGTTAACTGTAGGTGCTAACATATTACCAGAATTTAAGCTGTCATGCATACTAGATTTAGAGCAAGAAAAATACAGAACTAAGGACTTCAAGGCTTCAATCAATTCGTCAAATAATATTTCTTGGTTACAGACAAACCTTTCCCTCCAGCGCTTCGACTAAAGCTTGAGCCTTTGATGACAATTGCCCTGGAAGATCCTTTGCCTGAAGTTTTTTTAACAAAAAAGAGCAACCCACAAAGTTAAACAAAATTACATTTTCATACAGGATTGACACAGGAAAACATTACATAACATATGGAAAAAAGAAATAAGTGAATTGTACCAGAAAAGTACGCTCAGTAGTGCTGAGCTGAACATGCTGTTCTTCACTGTCTTCAAACTCCATTCCATTCTTCAATTTGTTGTCCTTATCCTATCGGTAGTTCAGTCCAAAGTACACGTGCTAGTCAGAGAAGTAGGTTACAAAACCTTTTAAACTATTCAGATTATAATTCATAAGCTAGTCACAGTTTCATAGTTCGTGGCGCAAGAAAGATCACAAGGAGGGAAGTAGCACAATCAGGGGTGCATGTTATTTAAGGGACTGTTGCAAGGGTAAAATTAAAGCCAAAACGGATACATCACGAAATTATTTATGAATTATAATCTTGCAGGCAACCCCACGATGTGAGCTTATAGAAGTTACCAGACCAAATAAAATCTTGTCGACTATTGGAGTACCCATAGTTCTGAGCAGATGGTCGTGTAATATGCCCTGAAAACCAGAAAACAGGTAAAGAAAAGGACCTAAGTAAAGGCTGATAACGTATTGAGTAGCAAGCGATGTTGTGAGAACAATGCCCATAGGCTATAGCAGCTTACACGGGTAGCAGGATCATCCTCAAACACATCTAGAGCTTTTCCATAAAGTTGCATGTCGAGGACAGCCTGGCGGTGACAAAGAACAAAATTGAAAAAAGTAAGATGATCTAGCACCAGAAGAGAAATGCAGGAAAGCAATTTAGCAATAGCGAACAATTTCAAGGGTATCCAGAAACTATATATTAGAAAGAAAGCACAAAGTAAAGTAATTGGGATGCAAAAGCAGATTACCTCATCTAGCTGCTTTTGCAGATTATCAAGCACACTTGGCCTCCTTTCAGCATTTTCTGACAGCATGGTGTTCATTTTCTTCTTCCCTGCATCAATAAGCATTTGTCACCGTCAGGCTGTCCTCGATATGTTCTTTGTCAGCGTGGTGAGAGGACAATAATTTAATACGTACAATATATAGTATGTATTTTTAGTTTTTTTTCCACATATTATTAATCCAAATGTTTCATACAACCAAATCTTATTGTAATGCAATGCATTTGTCAGCGTGGTGAGAGGACAATAATTTAATTGGGCCATTTAAGTCGTCTGAGCCTAATGTTGGTTTTAAAAGTTAGGGGCGATGCTCGAGCGCTAGACCTCTCGAACGAGCGAGAGGTCTACTTGCTCGTGTAGTGTGAGTCTAAGGACGCCACGCGCGCGACCTAGCAACAATCGGAACGACCCCGGCGACCGAACCGAACGGTGGCGCTCCCGGAGGTCGTGCTCCGAGGACGAAATCGAGGGGGGAGAGGTTGGGGCTTTTGGCGCGGCTGCTCACCTGGTGATGCTGGCGTAGCCGAAAAGGGCGGAGGAGGTCTGCCGGCGGCGAATTTGAACGGTGACGGCGAACAGACCGAAGAGGAGGAGGTCGACCAATTCGACGGCGTGGAGACGTCCGAGCTCGAGGTCGTCCGAGTAGAGGAAGTGGTCGTGCAGGAGGGGCTCCTGGTCACGCAGAAAACGCCGGCGGAGGACGCTGGCCGCGGTGGCCTGCTCCGGCGATGCTCTGGCGCTCCTCGGCTTGCTTGGTGGAGAAGGAAACAGAGGGGGAGACCCACCTGGCAGCGGCGGAAGGGAGTGGGGGGAGTAGGGTTAGGGTTTGGGTGGCTGGGGATGCTTCAAGGGGAGAGGAGAGCTGCGGCGGTTGCTCGCTGATGTCGGCCGGCACACGCGTCCCCTCGATCTCTCTGGAGAAGACGACAGCGCGGAGAGGGCAGGTGGGGTCCAGCGGGCTTGGGCCGGCTGTGTGGACTGCGCACACTCTAGTTGTGCACTGACATCCTGTTTGCTCAAAAAGAAAAGCTGAGAAGAGAGGGAGGGCTGGTTAAATTTAAATTCTTCTTTTTCTTTTAAAGAAAAAATTAAAGGAGGCTTGGGTTTGGGTGGACTAACTCACTTATGGCAATTGTTGCAAATCATACCAAGTCTGTTAGCGGTAACAAGGATGTGACTGCACAAATGGAAGAGGCCGGGTTCGAAATTTATCAAACTGAATGTAGATGCTTCTTTTAATGCAAAGGAGGAATCGGGTGCGACAGGCGCTGTCTTACTGGACGATAAAGGCCACTTTATTGCTGCACAATGCAGATTCGTTAATGTTGCAGCTGATGTAGTGACGGTTGGGGCTATGGCAATGCATGATGGTTTAAATTTCGCAAACACTCTGGGTTTTGACAGAACTGAAGCAGAGTCCTACTCTTTGAGTGTGGTGAACTACTGCCAAAGTGCCAAGGACGAAATCAATGGTGGGATGCAGCAGCGGCAATCTTTGCTGAGTGCATTGACACAGCAACATCAATACGGAAGGTCATCTTTTCGCGTTGTTTTCGGGATGCTAATTCGGTAGCTCATGAGCTAGCTAAATTCAGCTTTTGTAATGAGTGTGATGATAATTGGATTGATGAAGCCCCGGGTTTCCTAATCAGCCAATTAGTGAACAATGTAATTATTGTCTGATTTAATAAAGCTAGCCATGGTGGCATTTCCCCGCAAAAAAGGAGGCTTGGGGGACAACATTTGGTGGGTCAAATGAATTCCAAAAGTCGTGAAAACTTAAATTGTGGTCTCTGAATCATTTCAAAGCTCCAAAAATTTATCCACAGTCTATTGGCAAGGCTTGGCATTTGTTTGGCATAAAAAGGAGAGGAAAAGGAATAAAGGGATTTAAACTAGAGGTTGGTCATAGGGTTGGGCTAAAATTGTGAAATAATTTGGGTAGCTCCCCAATATTAAAGGAAAAAGCTTCCGTCCAGCCATCGGATTGTATGTGGGATCGAATGGTCTTGTGCTCTTCTGGTCCCACCTTTCTCTAGAAATATCCAACTCGAACCAGAGCATCCCTTTTCTTTCGTGAGTCAACGCCAACACATCGTTATCCATCCACAATTTTCCACGGCTTCTTTCTCAAGCTCCTGAACATGGCGCTGCTACTTTTGTAACCTCGCCGCCTTGCCCGTTGCTTTTACTCCTATTGTCGCACTGCATTGCTACCGACGTTGCTATGAGGGAAGCGACCGCTTCTATAGGCAAGCCATCGTGTCCCTGGTGTTGCGTTCTCTCTGCAGTCTCGATTTCTTTGGCAACGGCCGCACATCAGCCTTTGTGCGGCCTGTGCGGGATGTTAGGTGCCATGAACGATGGCCACGACGGTCTCATAAACGATGACGATGAACGACGGCCGGTCGGCCGCGGCAGCATTTCTATAACATCATTTTTGTTGCAATTTATTTTCGCAACATGGTCTCAGTTGCAAAAGTTTCCGGTAGCATGATCTCTGTTGCAAATGTTTTTTCAAAAAAACTGCAACATCGCCTATGTTGTGAAAAAATTCTGCAACATGAACTTTGTTGTAAATGTTTCTGCAACAGGAGCTATGTTGCAAAGGGTTCCACAACATTCCCTTTGTTGCAATGCAAGGATGGGGTTTGACTCTGACGAGTGCTGAAGATCCGTCGGCCTAAGTCTTGGGGTGATGATTGGTGTAGAACATCAAAAGGGAGAATGGCCAAATTAATTATTAGTGAATAAAATGTCACGTGCGAACGGCCCCAACGAGTCCCAAAACCTTGACCGAAAACGCCACGTGCGTTCGAATGGACGCTTGTCTTGACAGGCGTTTGCAGCCTACTCATACTCTGATGTTTCGTGTGGCACTTGGACGAGAAGAATGTGTTTCTAGTTGATCACAAGATAAAAGGTTCTCGAAAAATATTTGCTTGCAGTCATTGTTCTTAAAGGAACCACCAGAGTTTCAAGGTGTTTCTACCTCAATACATGCTGTCAGTCGGTATTTGGTTGCTCGTCAAAAATTAAGAAGTTGATTCTGCTGTCACACGACCCCCTAGAATGTACACGGTGTATATTACACATGGATCCCTTTCCTTCAGAAATTGCGACGCCAGAGGGCAACAAATGAGCTCACGGCGCAAGCACGCAACCGACATACAGTACTACGCTAGATTCAATTGATGAGTGTGCTAAGTTGACCAAGTATCGCAGGGTGGCTGCTTGCATCCCAAGCTCCAGTGCCGATGATAGATAGAGAGGTCTGTGTATTTACACGAGGGCATGGCGCACCATGCACATAATGTTTGCGGCTCACTCTTTGCTCGTGCCGAGGGCCAGGGATTTGAGTTCTGGCATCAGCCTCTCTTCTAGGTCTTCCTTCTTCTCCAGCATCCGGTCCGATGCACAATCGTCTTCCTGCAGGGCAAAGACACGATGATGCATGATTGCGCAAATGATGAGCACAGAACATATTGCTTGATGCATATCAGAGGGTGTCAGGTAGATGGGGAAAGCACAGAATATAAATTAAGAGTACATGTATAGAGTTCAGTGCAGAAACGGGATAAAGTTACGGAAACAGCAGACATGGCAAATCTAACGTTTTTCATGGCAATTCATGTTTGCCGTCATGATGGCAAATTTAGTTTACAAGCACGTCAATTTCCTGGGAAAATGAATAAAACTGAGGCGGATTTGCCATGCTTGCCAACTAAACTTGCCATCCTCGGCACACATAACTTGCCATGAAAACGTTCGATTTGACATGCCTAAGAATCTGACGTCAGATTTGCAGCAAAGTCCAAAAGTTATGGAAGGATAACCAACTAATCCTTTTATAATGCACACAACAGTAAGCAGGGATATGTTCAAAATGGTTGGAGTGGACTTACATCACCCGTGGCAGCAGCTTGTAGTGCGAGAACTTTCACGGTAGTGGCATGATATTCGGTTAAAACCTTGAAGGTTGAAGCTGGTAGCTTGTCCTGAAAAATAGAGGATATGTATGATCACCCGGGCATGGATTTTGCTAAAGTTGACAGTATTATGTGTGAAATAAGCCAGCATCACAGGCAGACCAAAGCATCCTAATTCTGTAAGACTGCTATAAAACTAAAACCTAAGAGGCTAAGAAACTATGGCCAGAATGCAGAGGACTGCCAATCATCGATCGAAAAGCCGGCAGGATCTTGATGGCTAATTATAATATCTGGAAATACTGGCGGGGCCGTGGAGCGGCATACAGGAATTATAATATCTGCTATGCTGTTTGAACAGGTTATGAAAAGATCAAACATGGAAAAAAAACGAGATAAACTTTAATAACACCTGCTACAAAGATTTATTGAACATGCCAATTTATAGTGAACCGGGGGGGGGGGGGGGGGGGGGGGTCCCTGATATTTGTTTGTACTTAAACTCTTGGTACGAGTCCATTTGTGCAAGAGAAAAGTTATCTTTCGTCCCTTGACTCTTTTCAAAGGTATAGAAATAGTCCCACAACTTCAAAAGCTTAGTTTCATCGCACTCCCCGCCGCCTCGTGGGTGCACAAGCAGAGCAGCAGCACCGCGCTTCCGTCCGTGCCAGCGGCGACATATGCCTGTCTGACTTTGCCGATGGCAAAACTGTCCAGGTGTCAGCCCACTGGCGGAGCTTCTGCAAGGCCAAGTGGGCCGTGGCCCGCCCAGGTCTGGAGCAATTTATATATATATATATATATATGCTTCATGCCCAGCCGGCCAGCCCAGCCCACAACCAGTACGCAGGTGCAGCCCACAGCCGATACACACATCAGCCTCTGCCTCGCAGACTCGCAAAGACGCACAGCCGCACGTCCAAAAAAAAGCACACGACGGAGCTGCCGCTGACCGCCGTCTCATAGCGCAGTCGCCGGCTGCCGCAGCCCCCCCCCCCCTCCGGCCGGCGCCGCCCACGGGCGCGGCGCACATCAGTCCCTATCTCCCCTAGTTCCCTTCATCCAACGCCCCACCGGCCATAACCACTCCTTAGCCGACCCACACGCGGACGCGCACACGCAGCCGCGAGCAGGTTAGCCGGCGACGGCGGCGGCGCGAGGGCGAGGCAGTGAACTGCCAACTGGGAAAATCCTTCTCTGAATCCTTACAAGCTGCGAAGGTAAATCGATTCAAATCATCCCAATTTTATTCCCCTGAACAGAACCTAGGTCATCGTTCATTCCCCTGAACAGAACCTAGATCCCCAAAATTCCCAATTGGCTGAATATTTCACTGAAGATCATACTGGTTTAGTGTCAAGTGTCCACAGAACACAGTAGATGGTTTCTAATTTAGTAGGCAAGTTTCGTTTCCAGAATTGAGCAATTGGGCTTGCTGTAGCATAAATAACTCGTTCCATTGTGTTTACAGGTTACAAGTTGAGGTCTAGGCAGCCATGGGCAAGGCCAGTCAGCAGAAAATTGATTTGGTTTTCAAAAGAAAAAGAGATGATGGCATGATTGGATTTGAGGAAGATCCTTCACCAATGGCAGATCAACCTTTCCCAATGCTTGAAATTGAACAGCCACACCCAGAGAGCCAAGATGGTCTTCATGCAAATGAACCTATAACATTCCGAGGTGTCGAGTTCTTGCAGCGAGACCCAGGATTACCCCGCAAATTTGGCAAAATCCACCCGAACAAAGAGATAGTGTGCGGAGAGCATATTTGATGTTAGGTCCTATGCAACCTGAGCTACAGACCTATAAACCTTCTGGTGAAAAAGGGCATCAACGCCGCTTCCAGTACAAATGGTTTGACAATTTCAAGAAATGGCTAGAGTATTCGGAGGACAAACATCGTGCTTATTGTTTGTATTGCTTTGTCTCTAGTAAAAATGAGAATAGACGAGGTGGTTCTCATGTCTTCACAGTAGATGGATTTGACAGTTGGAAGAGAGTTAACTCTGGAAAACATTGTGCATTCTTAACCCACATGGGCTCTGGACCATGCTCACCACACAATAATGCATTCACAGATGGCCAAGCCTTGCTGAATCAATCATGCCACATAGAAACTATTATGGTAGTTAAGGACAAGGAGAAAGTAGAAAGAAACCGTCTCAGACTGAAAGTTTCAATTGCAACGGTTAAGTGGCTCGCACTTCAATCTTGTGCTTTTAGAGGACATGACGAAAGACCCGAGTCAAAGAATAAAGGCAACTTTCTTGAAATGGTGGAGCTTCTTGCTGAATTCAATCCTGATATTGCCAAATGTGTGTTGGCGAATGCTCCATATGGTTCTAAATACACATCATCAGAAATTCAGAAGGAGATCTTGAGTATAAGCATGTAAAATCAGGAATCATATCCGTGAGGAAATTGAGGATTCTAAGTTCTCTATATTAGTGGATGAAACATGTGATGTAGCAAAGAGAGAGCAAATGGCTCTGGTTCTTAGATTTGCTGATAAAGGTGGTATTTTGCAAGAGAGGTTCTTTGACTTGATACATGTAGCAAACACAAGGTCTTTGACACTTAAAGACAAATTGAGTTTTGCTTTAACCAACCATGGTTTTGACATTCAGAACCTTCGGGGACAAGGTTATTACGGTGCTAGCAACATGAGAGGCGACTTGAATGGACTTCAAGCTCTTTTCCTCCAAGAATGTCCATATGCTTATTATGTCCATTGTTATGCCCATCGCTTGCAACTTGCTCTTGTTGATGCATCCAAAGAAGTGGTTTCTATTTCTCAGTTCTTCCAAAAACTGCTCTATATCATAAACACCGTTGACTCATCTTCAAAGCGACATGATCAGCTCCATCAAGCCCAACTAGTTGAACTTGAAAATGCAATTGCTAATGCCAATATTGAGACAGGACAAGGGGCAAATCAGATGCATACCCTTAAGCGACCAGGGGACACAAGGTGGGGTTCTCATTTTGGTTCAGTTTACAGCCTTATGAAGATGTTTGGTGCTGTTTTTTCTGTCATCCAAGATATAGCAGCCGATAGATCAATTGGCTCATTGCGTGCAGATGCCGACACTTGTTTCGGCTACTTGTCCTCCTTCGAGTTCATATTTAACTTGTGTTTGATGAAGGAGATATTTGAGATAACCGAAGTGCTTGGCCAAGCTTTACAGAAGAAGTCACAAGATATTGTGAATGCTGTTCGTTTAGTCTCCTCAACTAAAGAGTGTCTCCAACAACTAAGATCAGATGATGGCTACCAAGAATTTATTGTCACAGTTGTTGAGTTCTGTACAAACCACTCCATTGTCATTCCTAACTTTGAGGAAGCTTACATCATGCATGGTGGCCGTGCCCGCCATCAACCCAATCAGCTGACCAAGGAGCATTACTTTCGAGTCGAAATATTCTATGCAACACTGGACACTCAACTATTTGAACTAAATCATAGGTTCAATGAGAAGGTAATGGATCTTCTAACCACTAGTGCCACCTTGATTCCTAGAAACAAATTTAGAGGATTTAAAGCTAGTGATATATGTGACATGGTGAAAAAGTACTACCCAGCAGACTTCCCAAAAAAGATATCTATGGATTACAACTACAACTAAAACATTTTGTTTTGGATGCTTCCAAGGATGAATATATGAGAAATATATCAAACTTGATTGATCTTTGTCGATGCCTTGTGGAGTCAGGAAGACATGTTGTCTTCAATTTGATTGAAAGATTACTCCGTTTGCTCATTACCCTTCCAGTTTCTACGGCGAGTGCTGAGCGTGCATTTTCCAGTATGAAGATCATTAAAACAAGGTTGCGCAATACGATGGAGGATGACTTTCTTGCCAATAACTTGTTAGTTAACATAGAGGGTGAACTTCTGGAGAAGTACAGCCATGAAGATATCATTGAAGATTTCAAATGCGCGAAGGAACGGAATGCTGATTTGTAGTATGTAACTCCACACAACTTTGCCTGATGGTCAAATGGTATGGCTTATTTTGGTTTGGAGTAGTATATATGGTCAAATGTTATGGCTTATTTTGGTCTCGGTAGTATATATGTATATATATGCATCTGCTCATCTTGTATTCAATGTGAACAGAAGGTGTACTGACTATATCTATTGAAATAGTATATATGCTTTAGAATTTGAAGAATATTGTGCTCTCTGGCCCGCCCAACTTTTTTTTTCAAGCTCCGCCACTGTGTCAGCCTGCTGGACGGCAGCAACGCGGCTTACCGGCGAGAGTTGACTTGCAGCGCTGGCTTGATGTGGTCCGCTCGTGGTAGATACGTTGCAGGTCGATGCATGTACGCAGCAGAAGCAAAGCAGACTACTAGCTCACATATGCACGTAAATTTATCACTGATTCCTCTCGGTCGTTCAGAGGTTGAAGATGCTCTTACATGTAGGGCCCACATATGCGGGAGATAGAGAGCAAGAATTAAAGTGGACAAAAATGGGTAGGTGTGGGGCCCATACTTGTCAGCTTGAGTCAAAAATCACTCCACGACGACAGGAAACCACCCAAAGCGGCAAGAGGGAGTAAGCTTATCCGGTTTTGAAAGTTGAGGGACTAAGGCCCCGTTCGGAACTCGTCTGGCTTCTCCAAATCCTCGATTCCAGCTTCTCGTACTCACTGCCAACTTCTCTCGCGGAGCTAGGTGCGTTCGGCTGCGAAAAATGCTTTTCAGATCTGTGGAAGTGAAGATGGGCTGCATGTGGTGGGCTTAAGGCCCGTTTCTTTGAAAAGGGCAGCAGCCCATGGCGTGGTTTGGCTGGGAGAACGTGGGGCGAGGCATCGTTCGACTTGTCTTTCTAATCGAGCGAACCGTTATTCACTTGGCGGTGGCAATCCTGAGGTAATTTTGTCAAACTTCTACTTCGCTGTTTCTGGGAGCTGCACTTCTGGTGCTCCGCGATTTTACACTGGAGAGGGCTCGTCTCCGCGGAGCTGGATTCCTGGAGCTGCAGCGTTCGGGCTGGCTCCTCACGCGGAGCAGGAGAAGCGCGGAGACGGAGAGGATCAGAACGGGGCCTAAGATTTGCTGGTTTTAGAGTTGAGGGACCATTTCTATACTTCTGAAAAAGTTGAGACGAAAAATATACTTTTCCCTTTGTGCAATATGAGCAGAAATACGTCCAATAGTGACAACCGAGGACTCCCTCTGCCTACGTTATGAGTCTTGTGATGCAAGGAAGCAAACCCCTCTATACTAATTACTGGTTTCACTTGTCCAAGTAAAACAAAGCTAAGCCAAGGACACACAATACAAACAGATTCAATAGCCGTTGTTCCGGGGGGATTGCAAAATCAAGGGGTTTATTGTAATAAAGGACAGGATAAGAAAAAGGTGGACAGGTGATTCTTCTGACAGCTTAATGACACAATTACAAACCAGCATATCAGACAAATAGTATCAAAGATTCTGTGATCAGGTCCTGTTGCTATAAGTTAACATATTCTACTTGAACTATACTAAGTGTATCTCAAAGAGAATGCAAATCAACAATTACCTTCAGTAGTGTGATGACAGCACCAACAGCCCTTCCAGGTGCCTGAAGACCCTTGTTGTGTGCCTACAAAATATTCAAACAGGATGTTTCTCCGGTCAGCCTATAAATACAGAGTGAAAAGGGGAGTTTTATTTCAGGAAAGATACAATCAAGCGAACCTGGAGAAAAAGTAGAGCAACGACTTTTGGGAGGAAGGAAACTGGATCAGTCTCTGAAGAAACTTGTGCTATCAAATCCTTCAATTCATACACGAAATTAAGGTGTCAGATAATTAGCACTAGAATTCAGCCATAAAGAAACTTAGCATGTATGAATTATTTATTCAGCACATTATGCCATATTGAACATTAACGTCTTCAGACCCTACGAATCTATAAGAGCGCCTACGAGTCTAACAATCTTGGTAAATTTATATTATCATGATGATTTTGACTTGCGTTCTGCTATTCCGTACTTGCACTATTTTGATGTTTAAAAACACAAGAAACAACATTTTTTAACCATGGAAAATACCATATTTTCTTGGAAACAGAGATCATCCTGTGAGACACAGGGTTTTGAAAAGTGCTACCAGAATGGTTCAGGTTATTTGGGCGGTTTGCTAAGTTTAGAATTCGAACACACAAGAAACAATTAGTGTTATGGGGCATATCAAATAAGTGATGAATTGGTAATACACTCATTCCAGCTGAACTGGGCATCAATGGGAACGTTTAGGGCCTAAACCAGCAACAACTAAAAACCTGTTAGGCCCAGTTCGAAAAAGTCGGTTCTCACTGGTTTTCCAGATGCTGTGGTGCTGCCATCAAGATAGAAGATACCAAGAACATACCTTGCGGTAGGAATGCAGCATTGATCGCTCAAGTCTTTTATCAAGCTTCTTAAATAACAAGCCACTGAAAAAGAGAGTAAGCACTTTGATAATCCAGCCAATGTGGAAAGGAAGTACAAACATAAAATGTTACCTTTCCTCTGCTGTATCTCTTAAGGCGTCCATAAATGAGTCAAACCGCTGTTGTGGATTTCGAGGAAAAGGTTAGAAAGAGCTACGAAGTCCAGTTATATTTGAAGTTGTGGATCTCAAAGACATAGCAACAGTCACTTATTCATTTGTTATTTAGTGTATGCGTTTAGACAACAAAGAACTCACCAGTCATATGCTTAGGAATACAGATTTTTTTTATCAACTAGCAAAGAATAACAGATTGGTGAGGAAGATGCTTCTGACATGCAATCTAATATCTGAACTAGTGTGTCAGCCCTAGTATGAATTATGTACACATTCTGAAAAAAGAATTGACTACGCAATATATCACTTATCTTCTCGTGTCAACATTTTTTCAGGATATATGCTGCATATTTACTTTATTAGTTATTACAGGATCAAACAATTGGTGTTTTAGAACACACAGAAAATTAGCATTAATAGGATTTCGTGGTTAATTTGCAGAAGGAAAGGGTGTTTTAAAGGATATAGACAGCATAGAAGAAATTGTGAATGTTGGGTATTTATAACATAGCATCCTGGCAAGCTGGTAATTAACATAATGCAGGAAGCTTCATGGAAGAACTTCATCTATATAAAGATTCATTGCCTCAAAATTGTTGAGTATTTTATCATGTTAAGCATCTAAACGTCTGCTCTACCCCAGAGACCCAGACATAGTTTTGTGGTATGTTAGATTGTTAACTGCATGTGCTAGCATATTATCAGAATTTAAGCTGCTATGCATACTAGATTTAGAACAAGAAAAATACAGAAAAAGGAGTTCAAGTCTTCAATCAATTCACCAAACAGTATTTCTTGGTTACAGACAAACCTTTCCCTCCAGTGCTTCAACTAAAGCTTGAGCCTTCGATGACAATTGCCCAGGAAGATCCTTTGCCTGATGATTTTTAACAGAAAGCAAACCTATGAGGTTAAACCAAATGACATCTTCATTCAGGATTGACACAGGAAAACATTAAATAATATATGGAAAAATGAAACAAGTGAATTGTACCAGAAAAGTGCGGTCAGTAGTGCTCAGCTGAGCATGCTGTTCTTCACTGTCTTCATACTCCATTCCATTCTTCAATTTGTTGTCCCTATCCTATTGGTTGTTCAGTGTAAAGTACATGTACTAATCAGAGAAGTAGGTTACAAAACCTTTTAAACGATTCAGATTTGAAATAGGAGCTATAAGCTAGCCCCAGTTTCTTAGTTCATCACGCAAGAAAGGTCGCTAGTAGGGAAGTAACACAATCAGGGACGCATGTTATTTTAAGGGTTCTGTTGCAACTGTAAAATTAAAGCCAAAATGGATACATCACAGAAATTATTTATGAATTATAATATTGCAGGCAACCATACTGTGTGAGCTTATAGAAGTTACCAGACTAGATAAAATCTTGTCGACTATTGGAGTACCCATAGTTCTTAGCAGATGCTTGTGTAATATGCCCTGCAAACCAGAAAACAGGTAAAGAAAGGACCATAAGTAAAGGCTGCTAATGTATTGAGTAGCAAGCGATCTTGTGAGAACAATGCACATAGGCTATAGTAGCTTACAGAGGTAGCAGGATCATCCTCAAACACATCTAGAGCTTTTTCATAGAGTTGCATATCGAGGACAGCCTGACGATGGCAAAGAATAATATTGAAAAAAGTTAGATGATCTAGCACCAGAAGAGAAATGCAGGAAAGCAATTTAAAATACAGTAGCAATGTCGAACTATTTCAAGGCTATCCAGAAACTATAGTACAGAAAGGAAGCACAAAGAAAATGGGATGCAAAAGCAGATTACCTCATCTAGCTGCTTTTGCAGATTATCAAGTACACTTCGCCTCCTTTCAGCATTTTCTGACAGCATGGTGTTCCTTTTCTTCTTCCATGCATCAATAAGCATTGGCCTCAGGTGAGAGGACAATAATTTAATTGGGCCATTTAAGTCGTCTGAGCCTAATGTTGGTTTCAAAAGTTAGGAAATTTGTAGAAGCACAATTTCAACTGAATAGAAACAACAAGGTTAATCTTATCTAGTTTCCTGACCTCCCAACTCTTCTAACTCTGGAGCAACAGCCAAAACCTTTTGCTCTATCAACTCATCGGGGAAGATATTTGTGTTCTCCTCTTTTGGTTTCTCTGGTGCCTTTTTACCACCGCGCTTCGCATCACCTGAAGAACCAATGTCCTTGTTTTTCCTATGAGCTTTCTTGCCCTTTACAGGGATGATTTCTTCATCATCATCCTTCTCAACTGCTCCGCCTTTGGCAGACCCCGTAGCTTTTCCGCGTTTCTTCTTTGGTCCTCTGTCTGATGAAGCACCTGTACTGCTGGCGTCGTTATCACCAAAGTCTTTTGTGTCCGAGTACTGGACAGATCCTGCCCTATGCTCGCTACTTGAATTCATATTCACGGGCGTTCCTTGACCAGCACTATGTTTAATACCAAAGGAGTCGATCTCTTTCTCAAGTTGATCAAAAATACCCTGAAATGGACCGAAGAACAGACAAATTGCACTCGTTTGAGAGGTATAATGGGATAGTGCATACATAACTGCAGATTACCACAGGTTCGACAAGCAGGTTCTGACAATTCACCTTAATGAACACATTGCTGAAGACACATGATCCTCCAAATAGCACTGCTTTTGAAGACTGCAAAGAAAGATTTTTTTAATGTGTGGCCATTTATGAAAAGTACACAAATTTCGATTACTTTAAATATGCCAACCTTGGCTGCCTTCTGAAAAGATGGACAAAGAGACAATATCTTGGTTGCATCAGGGCCACTGATATATGATGGAAGGATCGAAAGAGAATCAATCCTGGAAAAATAAAGGGTATCTTGTAGCAATGAAAACTTGAGAGTTGAGAGGTGCTTAGCTTGGCAGAAAAAGGGATTACTAACAGTCAATAGGAAAGGCGCAAAGCTGCACAAAATGTTGAGACACCCTGTGAAGTCTCAACTACTTCAATGAACTGATGTAACTAATTAATCAATTCATATATCTTGCTATCGCTTGGTCAGTTTACTCCCTTTGCTCTACTCTGATGTAGGTCATAACTCATAAGTCATACACCTGTCACATGCCATAACAGGATGCAGTGTGTGTGAAGGGTGGTCTAGGCCCTGAACCTTGTTATCCTGGTGCTGTAATGGCGTGGAGAAAAGGGAGTGCAGGGGAAGCAAGAGAAAATGTTGACTTGTTTGCGCCTTATTAATAATTCCATCCTTTAAACAGATGAGTTACAGCTCAAAGTGGGATCCAACTAACCTAGTCTTTTCCCCTAACTTTATCTCTAACCTAAAGTCCTAACTTAACGGGCATGGAATAGGATGCTGCCTGCTTAGATGCACCACCCTTGGCTTGTAAACCAGCTACAGAGGCCCCAGTCCCATGTTTACACTGGAAGGGAATTCCCCACATGACAAACCAGTTTTATTTGTTCCACACCGTGCGTACAGGGACTATCAAACAGAACTGGAAGGCTCATTTTTTAGAATGCATGCCAACTTAGGACATCATAGCATATAACAGTGACAAATAGCAACGAAACCTTGAAACCAGACATAACATTTAACAATACCATTGTCCGTTCTCGATTGCGTCACCCACAGCAGCATCTAGCATATCGACAACAGAAGGATGTACAAAAACAGCCTCCAGTGCAATGCCATCTGGATATCTGGCCTGTAGAAGATAATAAGATAGTCAATACAAACAAACAGGCATTGCATTTTGAACAGTGAAGGAATATTTACAGCTTCAAGTGTACCTCTAAGTACTGTTTAGGATGGGGAATGACGAGTTTCTGAAGTACTTCGTACCCAATATAAGAGTTCTGTACAGAAAATGAACAGTCAAACAAATGGAAGGATATAAGGCATAACAATAATGCAAAGTATGTGATCCGAACACAATTGCTTATCAATGCCGATTGCTAAATATCAGACCAAGAGATTTTCGTATGATTTTATATGGGAGTAAAACTGTGTGGGATTATGTGGAAGAACTAGATCAGTAGTCATACAAAGGTGTGCACATGAAGCAGTTGAGATCTTGTCTAGATTAATACACGTGTGTTTCTGTGAAGCCTACTCATGCTACCAGCTCGAAATTATTTAGTTGTAATAACATGTTAAATAATAGGAATTAAAGTGTAAGCTAGAGATGCCTCAACCTGTGAAAAAAATGCATCAACGCTTTCCTTTTGAGCATGAGCAAATACCTAGCAAGAAAGAAAAGCACAACATTAAAACATAGTTTACGAATTAGATATATGAATTGAAATGCAGAACTTACAGCTGGTGTCCAATGTACTCCGGCACGGACAGACCCAAGTACAGCACCTTCTTTTAGCAAGGCAACAAAAATGGACTGGAAGAATGAACCTTCCACTGAAACTCCATTAGCACCGTGCATTTCTTGGAGCTGTTGCTGCAAGGAGTTCCAGACAGATGGCAAGTTTGTCGGAACTGTTAAACCCCTTGTCGCACCACGGACCATGGCAGTAATTCGGGAGACGTATGCTGGAGTGTATAGCTGGCCACCTTCTAGCCTTCCTTGCACCTGGAAGGATTTATAGAAATAGTACCTTTTTGGTTGAACGAAAGCAGCAAAGGAAAAGACCATTCAAAACATGAGATAGCACAGCAGGCTTACAATAGTTCCAAGCCGAGGCTCGAGAATATTGAGGACCAGCTCTGAGCCAATGTGTAACTGTGCAGCAATCTCAGCCAAGGCAATCTGGCTGCGCTCTTGCAACTTCTCATTTATCTCTTCTGTCACAGTGTCCCAGTAAGACTGTGACATGATCTCCGCGTTGATCAACATCAGGGCCGGATCCTCCGTGACGACCTTTTGTGCCTGCCTCTCAATATGGTAAAGATCCACCCCCAGGGTATCTGATAAATCGACTAGTGATGCGCGCCCTCGCTTCTTGATCTCCACCTTAATCTCATGCTTCAAATGGTCCTGCCACACCACAGATCGTCATGGACGACGGATCAGCTAAAAACTGCACATTCTTGGTTGCGCAAGTGTGATAAACAGAACTAAGGCAGACAGACATTATCACAGCAATTTATAGCCATATACCAGAGCAATTTCTAGACAAGGCTCCTCCAGAACTTTATTAAGCCTGAGCTATTCAAACACGCAATTAAATCAAAATCTCTCATTTGTCTGGCTGTATCTATGGCAAATTGCCAGGAAGAACAGAACAATTTTCTCTGCTGAGCACTAGAGCAACTCTACGAGGTTGCAAGAGGGACTGGAAACAGATGTACTACTAAATCTAAACCCATCACTAATTTACTTTACAGAAATACCACTAGCAGCTGTGACAGTACATCAATTTTCCATGAATGCTCTAAATTTAAACCATTATTGAGAAGTGATAAACCTACTAAATAAACGAAGATGAAATTCACTGCTCTGCACTAGCAGCCCAGGGTTTAGATTTTTGATAGCACCCATAATTTCAACGCCGATACCCAAATCCAAGGTAAGTTCTCCACGCTCCATGACACTAGGGTGAGTCTAGTTCAGGTGTTCAACCCCTTCCCCGCATAGAGACAAATCTGGTTTCCGACAGACCGAGAGGGGAGTGGGGACTACTGGAGAGAGATGGGGATGCGTGCGAGTACGGGGAGGGGAGGCGGGGCTTACGGATGTGATGTACTCCTTGCCGGAGACGGTGTGGAGGAGCTCGAAGTCGATGAGGCCGCGCTCCTGCAGCTTCTGCACGAGCTCCACCACGTTGCGCTCCGACAGCCGCACGCTCGACCGCGCGCTCTGCGCCGCCTCCAGCTGCCGCTGCAGCTCCAGGAGCTCCGCGTCCATCGCTCCCCCAGCGCCTTCGCTGCCGGCGCGATCGGCTGCTGTGTCGCCGGAGACGGGGAGGGGGGCGGTTTGCCGAGATCGATCGAGCCGTCGACGGAGTTGGGGGTCACGCGATTCGACTTGCCGGAGTGGGGAGAACGAAGGGGCCTGGCTTCTGACTGACAAGCGGGGCCTCGCGAGGGCATGGGTAACGTCTTCTCGCTATGAAGGCGGATACGGAGCAGTAGTACGTATACGCAGTATGAAAGCGTAGAATTACACCCATACCTTTTTTTTAGGATCACCCACACCTTTTTTAGGGAAAGAAGAGGAAATTTCTTCTAATTTTAGCGTGCATTAACTGATCGACAAATTGGGCATACGGGGTAGTAATAAATTTGGTGACTTTTTAATAAAAAATATGACGGCTTCTTTTACAGAAAAATAAGATGTTTGTGATTTTTGAAGCAACTCTCCTTTTATCTCCACATATAATATCAGGAGTATGACTTGGCGAACCAACGTGTGGTTGGATGGTTAGAAAGACAGTGGTATATCCAACTCACGAGGGTTCAAGTCCTAAACTTAACATGGGTGTTCGCATTTTTCGGAATTTATTTTAGGCTTTCCGACGGCGTTCGTTCAGTGGGAGGAGACATTCCCATCGACTAGGGGCGTCTGTGGTGAATTCATCAATCTCAAGATATTGTGTCGGATCAGTGTCTAGGATGTGCTCATAGGGGTAGAGTGTGTGCATGTGTTCATATGGGTGAGTGTATGCTCATGTATGTGAGTGATTTGGATATTGGCATGGTCTATGATATATTGTACCACGATGGTGCCCGTTATCAAGCATGTCCATTTCTCCAAAAAATTAGGAGTTTTCGTAAATTCTTACGGAGTTTTTTTTGGCAAAAAGTAGCTAGCGCTACGTTTTATTCATTAAGAGAAACTGGCAGAGCCAGAAAATTACAGAGACAAGAGGATTACGGAAGAAACAACAGAAAAGGAGAGACAAAGGTCAACAATCTAAGACTCAACGATACAATCTCCTCGGGGAGGGCCTTCAGCTTTCTTTGTCAACCAACCAAGAAGAGCCACAATGCACAAGAAGCACATCGTTGTTGACGGGAAGATTTAATCTGCTGAGACCAAACCATGACACCTCAAAGCTACCAGCACAGTCAAAGGGCAACGCGTAGCTGAGTACACACCTGAACGAAGAGCTGCACGCCACCGAGGCTATAACACAGTGACACGTCTCCAACGTATCTATAATTTTTGATTGTTCCATACTATTATATTATCTGTTTTGGATGTTTTATATGCATTAATATGCTATTTTATATTATTTTTAGACTAACTTATTAGCCTAGAGCCCAGTGCCAGTTTCTGTTTTTTCCTTGTTTTTGACCTTCGCAGAAAAGGAATATCAAACGGAGTCCAAATGGTATAAAACATTCGCTATGATTTTTCTTGGACCAGAAGACACCCCGGAGACTTGAAGATTGATGAATTCACCACGGATGCCCCCCTGTTGGTTTGGGAATATATGTGAATATATTCACATATATTCCTCCCCTACCTTGTGGGCCCCTCGTGACTCCCCTCACCTAATTCTGCCTCCTATATATTCACATATATTCCCAAACCACCAAAGGCATCCACAAAAACACTTTTCCACTACCGCAACCTTTTGTTCCCATGAGATCCCATCTTGGAGCCTTTTCCGGCATCCTGTTGGAGGGGGATTCGATCACGAAGGGCATCTACATCAATCCTATTACCCTTCCGATGAAGCGTGAGTAGTTTACCTCAGACCTACGGGTCCATAGCTAGTAGCTAGATGGCTTCTTCTCTCTCTTTGATTCTCAATGCCATGCTCTCCTCGATATTTTTGGAGATCTATCCGATGTAATCTTCTTTTGCGGTGTGTTTGTCGAGATCCGATGAATTGTGGATTTATGATCAGCTTATCTATGAATATTATTTGAATCTTCTCTGAATTCTTTTATGCATGATTTGATATATTTGTAATTCTCTTCAAATTATTGGTTTAGTTTGGCCAACTAGATTGATTTTTCTTGCAACGGGAGAAGTGCTTAGCTTTGGGTTCAATCTTGCGGTGTCCTCTCCCAGTGACAGTAGGGGCAGCGAGGCACGTATACAATAGGGGCAGCGAGGCACGTATACAGTAGGGGCAGCGAGGCACGTATACTATTTTGCAATCTTTTACTTTCCGATCTATAAACCAAAAAACCCAAAAATATTTACTTTATCTTTTGTTTAGTTTTATCTATCTCTATTAGATCTCACTTTTTCAAGTAATCGTGAAGGGATTGACAACCCCTTTATCGCGTTGGGTGCAAGTTGTTTGATTGTGTGTGCGGGTATTGGTGATTGGCGCGTTGTCTCCTACTGGATTGATACCTTGGTTCTCAAACTGAGGGAAATACTTATCTCTACTTTGCTGCATCACCCTTTCCTCTTCAAGGAAAAAAACCAACACAAGCTCAAGAAGTAGCACACAACAGCGGTGCCGTCGGCGATATCGAAGGGCATCATTGTCACAACCCTAGAATACCTGAGTGAAATAGCTGCATCTGCACTCATGCATCATGTCTAAAATTCCTGAAAATTGAATTGGGGAAAGTGGAAAGCCTCAGAAATCATTTCAGAAATAATCAACATTAAAAATCTCCTCAAACAAGCCCAAGAAAATGTTCCTGTTAATATCTGGAAATACTGGCAAGAGATAAAATTCAAACCAATATTTTTAGAATCTCAGGAATAATTATTTTGGACCCTTGAATTAATTCAATAAATATTTGAATTGGATTTATATTTATTATATAATAAATATATGTTCAGTAATTCTGGAAATTGTTGTGTGGTTCGGGTTAAAGACCACTTAGTTCACACAACTATTTTCATGAAGTTTTGAAGTGGTTTAGTATTTTTGCTAAATCAGAAAACAAAGACAGAAATAGAAAAGAGAAAAAATAGAAAGAAAAGGAGAGAGAGAAAGGCCAGAGGCCACTTACCTGGCGCCCCACCACGGCCCAGCAGAGGCCCAGCCCACTGGCCTCTGCCAGTCATCGCCAACCTCCCGCCAGGAGGACTTCGCGCGCGTGGCCGCCGCGCGCGAGCACACGCCCCGCCACCTCCTGCTTGCCACCGAGCTTCTGGACGCCATGGACGCCGACACTCACCCCCTAGAACCCTCCCACTCTCTCCCGACCTCTTCCCCCTCCTCTGCTCTCTCTCCCTCTCGCGCCCGAGCGCAGCCGCAGCCGCGCCGCCGTAACGCCGCAGCCACTGTGCTCCCCTCGCCTCCCCGTGCTGTCCATTACCTCCGCTGCGACTCCCTCGACCTCCTCGACGAACCGCACGCTGCCGGACGCCCCACAGTGTCGTCATCTTCGACATCTCCATCACCGGCCGCCGGAGATCCCCTTCGCCGCTTCGCTCGCTCCGGTGCTTCCCCGAGCTCGTCGACCCGCCCAATGTGCTCACCGTGAGCTCCTGTCCCAGACCCCCTCTCTTTTGCCTTGTTTGCACGCCGTAGCCACCGCGTCGCCTGCGCCCGAACGCGCCGCCGCCTGCGCTCGCCGCCGACGCGCCTCCGGCGACCATTTGGTCCACCGGGCGTGTCCATCGCCCTCGCCGCATCGCGCACGCACACACCAGCACTCCAGCTCTCCTGCACACGCACCACAGCGCCGCTCGTGCCTTACCCGGGCTCCGGCTGCCGCGGCCGAGCTCCTCGCTGTCGCCTCCAGCCACCGCGGCCGAGCTCCTCGCTGTCGCCTCCGGCCACCCCAGGCCCGACTGGCACCACCGCCTAACGCGCGCTGGTCTGGGCTCTCGAATGAGCCCAGCCACGCTGCGAACGGGGCACCATAGCCCGTTTCCGCGGCGCTCCGCCGCCTCTGGTCGTCGCCGGCGGCTTAACGCCGGCCTAACCCTGTTTAGGTTAGTGCTAATGACCCCCCCGGCTAATTAAGTTAGGTTAGTATTAACTAAGCTAGGTTAGTTTAGTTAGAGGCTGACAAGTGGGCCCAGGCCCTAATTAACCTAGGTTAGTGCTAACCTAACACTAACCAACTCTGTTAGTTAGTTGTTACACTGACATGTGGGTCCCAGCCGCCAGGTTTGACCTGGGCTGGCGCCTTTGACCTGCTGACGTCACCTCGACGTCATGCTGACGCAGTTAACCTTTTTCTGGATTTATTCCTTTTCAGGAAATTCCAGAAAATATCACAAACTTCAAAAATTCATAGAAATTAATCTGTAACTCCAAATGCAAGGATTTATATATGAAAATTGATCAGAAAAATTCAATATTTCCATCTGTACTAGTTTCATGCATGTCAGAACACTTTAACCTTGCTGTTTAGATGAAACAAGCTAATGCACTAATATGACCTCTTATTTTGGGTTTGCATTTGAATCTTTGATTCAGATGAGCTCAAACTAACCTGTTCTAAGTTGCATTAGCCAAAACACATTCATTTTGCCATGTCATGATCATGCATCATATTGTTGCATTGCATTGATTGTGTTCCCTCTCTGTTGCCGGTAATTGTTCCCCTTAGTAGACGTGGTACCGACGATGAGATCGATGACACTGATGAAGAGCTATTATTATCTTCAGAAGTGCCAGGCAAGCAAAACCCCCTTGTTCGTTCCGATACAATCCCACGCTCTCGCTCCTGCTCTCTTTTACTGCATTAGGACAACACCGTTTCAACTGTTACATGCTGCGGTAGCTGAACCCCTTTTCCTCTGCATGACCTGTCATTGCCATAGTAAATAGATGAAACCCACTAGCATGAGTAGGAGTTGTTTGAGCCCTGATGTGCCTACTCATTCATGCTTGTTTGTCATGCCTGCTACTGCTTAGAGTTGAGCCAGGTCTGATTCATCGGGAATGAATTGGATTGGTGTTGAACATGTCCTACTGTGTGTGAGCTAAGAGTGTGAACACGATTTGGTAAAGGTAGCGGTGAGAGGCCATGTAGGAGTACATGGTGGGTTGTCTCATTGAAACCGTCCTCAGGAACTGAGTTCTGTGTTTGTGATCCATGAACAGCTACTACCACACATTGGGATCCTTAATTGACTATCTCGACTTATTAATCGCCTTGATCTCTGTCCAGGAGTTGCAACTAGTTTCTGGTGTTTGTAGGATATGTGTTGGAGGCCGTGCGTAGCGCTGACCCTAGGGGTGGGCTATGATGTGGTAGATACACCGTGGCACGGTGTACCGGGCGCCCGTTTGGTGTCTCGGGAACCCTGCACACATCGTTTGGGGCTGTGAGCGAAACCCCGGCCGGATCTCCTCGCGGATGGAACCCGAATAGGTGATAAACCTGGACTAGAGACTTGTGTGGTTAGTCAGGTCGTGGCCGACTCCCTCGCCAGGCTTCCGCTTGAAGGTTGCCAAGATACACGACGTGTACATGTGTAACACCCCGGATGTAACTTTCCATATTTGTAACTCCAACTCTTGCCATTTTCGGCTATGTGTTATGATATTCCCTCCGTGGTCGGGTTTTGTTTTTTCGTTTTGCATTTTGTTCATGTCATGCATATCATATCATGTCATCATGTTCATCTCATTTGCATACGTGTTCGTCTCATGCATCCGAGTATTTTCCCCGTTGTCCGTTTTACAATCCGGCACTCCCACCTCCTCCGGCGCACCCCTCTTGTTTTCTTTTCGTGAGCGGGTGATAAACATTCTCGGAATGGACCGAGGTTTGCCAAGTGGCCTTGGTATAACACCGGTAGACCACCTGTCCAGTTTCGTTCCATTTGGAGGTCGTTTGATGCTCCAACGGTTAACCGGGCAACCGCAAAGTCCTTTTGTGTGTTGTAGCAAAACCCCCCTCCAAACAGCCCAAAACCCAGCAAACTCACCTCCATGCTCTCGGTCGTTCGATCACGATCGTGTGGGCGAAAACCGCACTCCATTTGGAGCCTCCTAGCTCCCTCTACCTATAAATATGTGAGCCTCCCCGAAATTCCGGATCTCCGAAACCCTAGCCCCGCTCCTCCGCGCCGCCGGACGTGTCCGCCCGGGGCCGGACGCAACTGCGCCGCCGCCCCGCCCACTCACGGCACGCCACGTGGCGCCCGTACGCCGCGCCGCCGCCAAGGACACGAAGCCCACGCGCGGCCCCCGCGGCCCGCCCGTCGCCCGCCGCCACCCGAGGCTCCTCCCGCGCCCAGCGCCGCCCTCGTCCTCCCGCCGTCGTTGGGCCGCGTCGCCGGTGCCGCCGTGCCCGCCGACCACCGCCGCACCCCGAGGTCGCCGTCGCCGACCCCGCCGTCGTCGCGCGTGACCGCCTCCGCCCGCTGCGTCCCCGACCGCCACGTCTCTCCCTCCTCCCTCTCCGTCCTCGCCGGCCCCGAGCTCCGGCCGCCGGCTTCTTCTTCTCCGGCGAGCTGCGCCCGATCCGATCTGGATCCACTCGGGTTGACTTCTTCTCCCCTTCCCCGAAATCTTCCAAGTCCTAAGATTTTTGCAACATGTAGCCCCGTTCATTGCATCATAACTGTCTGCTTATAGCTCCGTTTCGTGCGTGCAATATATCGAAATGTTCGTCTCGAGATGTTCTTCATTTTGTTCCATTATGCCATGTTCATTTGAGTCCATCTTGATGCCCAAATCTCTGGTGCAAGAGTGCTATATGCTGTTAACTGCTGTTACTTATCAGAACTTGAGGATTTGTTATTTTTGTTGCGTTTGATGTGTGCATCTTATGGGCATGAGCTCTACATGTGTTTTGATGTATGCAATGCCATCGTTACAGAGGTGCATGCCATGTATTTTTGTGATCTCTGTGGTGACTAGCACAAGCATGCAAACTAGGCTTCATGGTGTTTCTGTTTTCAGAGACAGTAATTTTACTAAGTCTTTGTCTGCTGTTATTTTGTTACCATGTATCCATGTGTCTACAGAGAGATCCATGCTCCTTTTGGTGATATTCAGTAAGAATGTTTTGTAGATATAGTTGTGCTCTATCCATCCATGCCTCTGTTTGCAATTATGGAGTACCATAGCATGTCTTAATCTTGCTCTACGTTGCTATAAAATATTCCTGGCAGAATGTTAACATGATATTCAAGTTTGCCAAGGTTGCTGTAGTTGTTTCATACATGATATGTACTTGATCTTGCCATGGATAGGTTCATAAACATGCCATCTTGCTGTAGATATGCTTGTTTTGTCATGCATTGCTTTGTGGTGAGTGAATCAAGCTCACAAAGATGCCTTCATAATACTGTTTCTGCCATGCTCTGTTTTCTGCCAAGTCTGAAACCTGTTAACGAAACTTGCTATGTTTACATGGTTGCCATCATATTGTATGGTCTTTTTTGGCTTATCGTCAGTAAGGGACTTTTGTCATATGCATTTAGTAGATTCAAGCCATGCCTTGTTTTGCTATGTTAAGTTCCTGTAGCATGTTGTTTGCTTGCTCTGAACATTGCTACCTGATGCTGTTTCAGCCATGTCCAGTAATTTCACCAGTCTGTGAACCTGATATCTTTTGCACTTTTGCCATGCTTGTTTGAACCTGTTATGTTGTGATCTAGCCGTAGCTCAGTGTTCATCTTTTGTCAAGCATCTTCTGTAAATTACTGCCATATGCTTTGTTGCTACGTTGGAGTGATGTAGCATAGTTTCTTGTTGTATTTTAAGTGCTATCTTG
This sequence comes from Triticum aestivum, assembly GCF_018294505.1. Taxonomy (NCBI): domain Eukaryota; kingdom Viridiplantae; phylum Streptophyta; class Magnoliopsida; order Poales; family Poaceae; genus Triticum; species Triticum aestivum. Next base: position 29,953,194 of record NC_057796.1, on the reverse strand, counting down.
CTGTTAATCGCAGAATCGTGTCATTCTTGTTTTGCTTGCCATTTGCAAACCGTGCATCCGTTTCCGGTGATCTTTATATCGATTTCGACCGAAATCATCTCACCTTTCCAGTGGCATACTTGGTTTGCCAAGTTACTGCCTTGTCCATCATTTTTCTTCCAGAGCACGCATATGCATCGCATACCACATCTCGCATATCATACATGTTTTGCATCATGTTGCTTGTGCATTTTCCCGTGATTGATTGTGGTTCCTTTGCTTGTATTCTTGCTGTGGGTAGAGCCGAGAGACGAGTTCGTGAACGAGGAACCTGTTGAGTACGCTTACGAGGATCAAGCTTTCGACAACTCTGAGAACCTTGCAGGCAAGATGACCATACCCTCGAAATCACTTCTATCTTTGCTTTGCTAGTTGTTCGTTCTATTGCTATGCTTCGCTACCTACCACTTGCTATATCATGCCTCCCATATTGCCATGTCAAGCCTCTAACCATCCTTTCCTAGCAAACCGTTGTTTGGCTAAGTTACCGCTTTTGCTCAGCCCTTCTTATAGCATTGCTAGTTGCAGGTGAAGTTGAAGTTGGTTCCATGTTGGAACATGGATATTTTGGAATATCACAATATCTCTTATTTAATTAATGCATCTATATATTTGGTAAAGGGTGGAAGGCTCGGCCTTATGCCTGGTGTTTTGTTCCACTCTTGCCGCCCTAGTTTCCGTCATACCGGTATTATGTTCCTTGAGTTTGCGTTCCTTACGTGGTTGGGTGATTTATGAGACCCCCTTGATAGTTCGCCTTGAATAAAACTCCTCCAGCAAGGCCCAACCTTGGTTTTACCATTTGCCACCTAAGCCTCTTCCCTTGGGTTTTCGCGAGCCCGAGGGTCATCTTTATTTTAACCCCCCGGGCCAGTGCTCCTTCGAGTGTTGGTCCGAACCGAGTAGACTGCGGGGCCACCTCGGGGAAACTTGAGGCCTGGTTTTACTCGTAGGATGTCTCATCCGTTGTGCCCTGAGAACGAGATATGTGCAGCTCCTATCGGGATTTGTCGGCACATTCGGGTGGCTTTGCTGGTCTTGTTTTACCATTGTCGAAATGTCTTGTAAACCGGGATTCCGAGACTGATCGTGTTGAGGATATAGCTACTGGTGTAACCCGCCGTAGATGGGCCGGGTTACGTTGCGACATCTCTTCGTTCAAGAAGCCCAAGGACAGGTTAGGGATGGCGGTTTAGTAATAGGTTTAAGGCCCAGAGGCGGCTTAAGGCCCGTAGTGGTAAACCGCCATTGTTGCATGACTTGTAGTGTAAGGCAAGAATAGTTAAGAGTCCAAGCCGGACGCTGTTTATAAGCCGTCCGGGACTCTGAGAGCCGCTGGGCGTTAACCTCTCTATATAAAGGGACGACCCGGCGGCGGTTCAGGACAGGTAAGATCAGATTGATAGCCAGGCAGAGCGGTTTAGCTCCTGGTCATCGAAACCCTGAGCAATACCACCTCAACTGGAGTAGGCTTTTACCTTGAACGTAAGGGGCCGAACCAGTATAATCTTCGTGTCCTTTGTCCCGTTTAACCCCTTTAAGCTTCCTAGCGGCGATGGCTCCATGACTAAGTCCTTGCACGAGGACATCTGCCGTGACAATTCCACGACAGTTGGCGCCCACCGTGGGGCCAGCGCACGGTGGATTTGAGTTCTTGAAGGGCAGCTTCGAAGGGCTCAAGGGATACGCCGTGGGCTGGATGACCAAGAGTCGTCGCGGCAAGCTCTAAATCGACGATACAAGCTGGGGCCCCGACGCTGGCTCAATCGAGTACGGGTACCGGGTCCCCTTCGGCGGAATCCACGTTTTCATTGGCAAGATTGGCGAGCCGGGCCCTGAGCCGGACCTCTGCGCCGACCTCATCGAGACGGCTCAGCGTGCAAGACCCGCCCGGACTCTGCCTGCCTTGAAGCGTGCTTTCGTGGGATGCGTCCATGGAGGACTCTCTGAAGGATCTGGATCTGGCGATGAGATGGCCGCTCGCTCTGACGGCGAGTCGTCCACAGACGAGACCAACTCGTTATATCAACTTCAAGATGGCAGGCTCAGGGGTTGTTCCGATGGCAACAGTATTTCGGACCCCTTTGAGCCGCCCAGCCGGGTTGGAATCTTCATGGCCGGCGCACAACCCGTTCAAAACCCCGCCGCTGGGGCAGGGGGCCTTGCGCACTCGCCGGCTCAGGTGCTAATGAATCTCACAGATAAGATGATGGCCCTGTTAACCGCTACGGTCGTCCAGCGGATCAAGCTCAACATGATGCGGAGGTGGCACAGTTAAAGCTGGATATAGCAAGAGCCAAGGAAGATCTGGCAGCGGAAGGGATCAGGATGGCTGCAGAGCGGGCGGCTCTCGATGCCCAGACTCAGCTGATTCAGGCGCAGTCTTTCCGGCTCACGATGGATCAGAACGCGTCCAATGAGATCATGAGAAGGAGGCATCAGAAGGCTCAATCTCGACTCCCTCCGGTTTACGATCCTCGAAACCTTTTCAACACGCCTGGTGCAGGGCCCAGTAACCCGCCAGAGATCACGGCACCCGGGGCTGGAACGCCGATTCAGCCGCAAGTGATGGGGCCTCCCCATGTGAACACTACCCCGCCTCAGTACGTGCCAATACCACCGGGTCATTATGCCAACCTGTTGGAAAACATGGTCGCCGCGGCGGCGCGACTGGCGGCTCTCCCAATCGAGGGCAACTCTCCAACAGCGGTCGAAACCCGCCGGGTCAGAGAACTTCTTCAGATGGATCTGGCGCAACAGGAGGCATATTCATATAGCCGGGACAGGATTCATTCAACCCCTCGTCCAGGCCGGAGCCCAAGTTATAGCAGACACATGGTTTCAGCGACCGGCTCAAGCAACGTCCGGCGCCGTGACTTGCCAGCTGGCCACGGCCCGACTCATAATGGAGCCTTTAACGCGGCAGACCCAGACAGAGCACGGCAAGAGGCGGAGCAGGTGCCTCAGTTGACGGCTTACCAGCCCCTCCCAGTTTATCCGATGGCTTCTATCGAGGCGGGTATACCTGCGAGGACCGGAGGTGTCCCTTGTCTGGTGCCGGCTCTCCGTAATGAACGTCTGCCCAAGGATTTCAAAGGACCTAGGAAGGTACCTAATTATACGGCTGATTTACAACTCGGAGCATGGATCGAGAGCTACGAGATGGCTATGGAGTTGCTAGAGGTCAGCGAAGCGGCAATGGCCAAATACTTCACCATGATGTTGGATGGAACTGCCCGCACTTGGTTGAAAGGACTGCCGCCTAATTCTATCGGGTCATGGGCAGAGCTAAAAGCCCGGTTCATCCAAAACTTCAAAGATACATGTAGGCAATCTATGTCAATTGTGGATTTGACTAACTGCAAGCAGCAGGAGGGCGAGTCTACAACCCATTGGGTTCGCCGGGTCAAAGAGATAATACATTCGTCTGATAAGATGGATGCCGGCTCTGCAGTTTTAATGTTGGAGCAAAATTGTCGTTTTGTGCCCCTGAAGATGAAGCTCGAGCGGCTCAAGCGCGATTGCAATGATATGGGTACGCTGATGGCGGCTCTGGTCAAGTACGCCGACTCTGATAGTACCAAGGATCCCGCGTCGGATGATGAAAGGACAGGGAAGGGAAAGAAGAATGGCAATGGCAAGGGCCCTCAGCATAACCCGGCGAACCAGGGAGGTAACAAACGTAAGGCTGATGGCAGTATGGAGTTTGTGGCCAACACCAATGCACAGGGTAAAAACCACCGACGTAAGGGGAGACCACCTCCCCGAGCCGGCGGGTCAGGCCCGACGCTTGAGCAGTTGTTGAATGAGCCTTGTCCAAGGCATGGCTCTAGGGAGAAGCCGGCCACTCATCTATGGAAAGACTGCGCAATCATGAAAGCCTTCAAAATTCCAACACTTTTAATGGCAACAATGGGCAGGGCGGCGGCTCAGGCGCCGGCGGCTTTCATGGCCCGGGCGGCGGCTCAAATTCCAATTCTCAGAATTTTCAAGGGGGTTTTAATCAGCAATCTGGCCAGGGTAATCAGCAGCAGCAGCAGGGGGGATACCAGACCAATCCAAAGCAGCTCAATGGTGGACAGTATCATGTGTTCACTACCAGTCTGTGCAAGCGAGACCAGAAGCTTCATAAAAGGGCTGTGAATGCTGTTGAGCTGGCGGTTCCACGCTATTGAAGATGGTCTGAGCAGCCTATTGTATGGAGTAGGGAAGATCATCCTCCCCGGGTTGATAATCCGGATCACCTGGCCTTGGTGGTGGCTCCTCAGGTTGGGGGGTATAAATTCACTAAAGTGCTCATGGACGGAGGTAGCAGCATCAACATCCTCTATTGTGAGACCTTCCGTCGTATGGGATTAACTGATAAAAACCTCAGCCAGTCCAACACTGTTTTCCATGGGGTGGTGCCCGGTAAGTCGGCGTATCCAGTCGGTAAGATCGAGCTGGAAGTAGCCTTCGGAGATGAGTACAACAACAGGGCGGAAAAACTAACCTTTGAGGTGGTTAAAATAAGAAGCCCGTACCATGCTTTATTTGGGCGGCCGGCTTACGCCAAGTTCATGGCACGGTCGTGTTACGTGTATTTGCAGCTCAAGATGCCGGGTCACAATGGGACCATTACGGTTCATGGCAGCCGAAAGATAGCCTTGGAGTGTGAGGAAGGTGACGCTGCTTACGCTGAATCTGTTTGTGCGACAGAGGAATTGAAGTTTTACAAGGATAATGTTGACCCGGCAGATATGACGTCTTTGAAAAAGCCAACCACGGAGCATGAGCCGGTAATGAAATTTAAGTCAGCTGATGAGACTAAACTTGTTGACTTTGTTCCAGGTGACTCATCTAAGCAGTTCAGCATCAGTGCCAATCTGGATCCGAAATAGGAAGGCGCGCTCATCGAGTTCATCCGTGAGAACAGGGACATCTTTGCATGGAAACCTTCTGACATGCCAGGTGTACCAAGAGAACTCGCTGAGCACACTCTCAATATTGATCCAAAATTTAAGCCAGTCAGGCAATTCCTCCGGCGGTTTAATGAGGAGAGGCGAAAAGCCATTGGTGAGGAAGTAGCCCGGCTCTTGGCGGCCGGGTTTATCGTTGAAGTCTTTCATCCAGAATGGTTAGCTAACCCAGTGCTCGTGCTCAATAAGAACGGCACCTGGCGTATGTGCGTGGATTATACGGATTTAAACAAGGCTTGTCCGGCTGATCCTTTTGCTCTCCCTCGTATTGATCAAATTATTGATGCTACGGCGGGTTGTGAGCGTTTGAGGTTTTTGGATGTGTATTCTGGTTACCATCAGATCAAAATGGCTGTTAAGGACCAAGAGAAGACGGCGTTCATTACTCCTTTCGGAGCCTTCTGTTATGTGTCTATGCCTTTTGGGCTCAAGAGTGCACAGGCGACATACTAGCGTTGCGTGCATAATTGTCTTCATAATCAGATTGGGCACAACGTTCATGCTTATGTGGATGATATCGTGGTCAAATCCAGAAAGAAGGAGACCTTGATAGATGATCTGAGAGAGACCTTTGATAATCTCCGGGTCTACAAGATGATGCTTAACCCGGCCAAGTGTGTCTTTGGTGTTCCTGCAGGCAAGCTCTTGGGTTTTCTGGTTTCTCACAGAGGCATTGAGGCTAACCCGGAGAAGATCAAGGCAATCACCTCTCTGGCTAAGCCGGCGTGTATAAATGACGTCCAGCGTCTGGCGGGTCGCATCGCTGCTTTGAGTCGGTTTATAAGCCGGTTGGGTGAAAAGGCCATGCCACTGTATCAGATGATGAAGAAAACAGATGACTTTGTCTGGAATGATGCTGCCAATACTGCTTTTGAGGATTTGAAAAAACAACTGGCTGAGCCGCCAGTCCTTGCTGCTCCTGTCGACAAGGAGCCTTTATTGCTGTATATCGCCGCTAACACACGAGCCGTCAGTGTAGCTGTGGTGGTGGAGCGTAAGGAAGCGGGTAAGGAGCATCCGGTTCAGCGGTCGGTTTACTACGTCAGCGAAGTACTCATTGAGTCCAAACAACGGTATGCACATTGGCAGAAGCTTGTTTACGGGGTGTTCATGGCAAGCCGGAAGCTTAAGCATTATTTCCAGGGCCACCCTATCACTGTGGTCAGTTCTGCTCTCCTAGGAGATATCATCCAAAACAGAGAAGCCACATGAAGAGTTGCTAAGTGGGCTATAGAACTTGGGCCTCATGGTCTAAAGTACATGCCACACACTGCTATCAAATCTCAAGCATTGGTGGATTTCATCAACGATTGGACAGAGCTGCAGGTGCCTGAAGAGAAACCGGATAATACATACTAGACTATTCACTTTGACGGGTCCAGGCAATTGGAGGGCTCGGGGGCTGGAGTCGTGTTAGCTTCCCCTCGAGGTGACAAGTTTTGTTATGTACTACGGTTGATGTTTCCCTGTACTAACAATGCAGCTGAGTACGAGGCCTTGCTCCATGGTCTTCGGATGGCTAAGGAGATGAGCTTAAGCCGGGTAAGGTGCTTTGGCGACTCAGATTTAGTGGCCCAACAAGTATCAGGCAAATGGGATTCCAAGGACCCCCTCATGGCGGCTTATCGCCGCGAAGTTGACGCCATTGCTGGACATTTTCAGGGTTACCAAGTAGAGCACATTGATCGCAGAAAGAACGAGGCGGCTGATGCATTAAGCCGGTTAGGCTCTCAGTGAAAGCCGGTGCCGCCTAATACTTTCTTGGATATTCTGCATAACCCTTCTGTCAAGTTGCCTACAAAGGAAGACTTGGCTATTCCTGACCCAGAAGCACAGTTGGTGGCGGCTCTCCACGTTATCCCAGATTGGACAGTGCCATACTTGGCTTACATGACCCGGGGAGAATTGCCTGAGGATGAAACTTTGGCCAGACAAATAACCCGGCGATCTAAGTCAATGATAATTATCAATGGTGAGCTGCATCATCGCAGTGTCACTGGAGCTTTTCAGCGTTGTGTTTCCTCTGAGGAAGGTCAAGAAATTTTACGTGAGATTCATGAGGGGGATTGTGGCCATCATGCCGGCTCAAAGTCCCTTATGGCCAAGGCTTTTCGTCATGGTTTTTATTGGCTGACGGCTCATGCTGACGCAGAAGACTTAGTCAGTAAATGTGACGGTTGTCAGAAGTTCTCAAGACGTGCTCACGTGCCGGCTCAAGAGTTGAGGATGATTCCAATCACTTGGCCGTTTGCAGTCTGGGGGCTTGATATGGTTGTGCCTTTCAAAAGGTCCAACGATAAGAAGACCCACCTCTTGGTGGCGGTTGACAAGTTCACAAAGTGGGTTGAGGCAGAGCCCGTTAGTAAGTGTGACGCAGCCACGGCGGTTCAGTTCATGAAAAAGGTGATATTTCGCTTTGGTTTTCCACACAGCATTATAACTGACAATGGTACCAATCTGTCTAAAGGCGCCATGGAGGAGTTTTGTCAACGAGAACATATTCGGCTTGATGTTTCATCAGTGGCTCACCCTCAATCCAATGGTCAAGCTGAGAGAGCCAATCAGGAAATCTTGAAGGGCATCAAGCCCCGGCTTTTGGTCCCTTTGCAACGGACGCCGGGTTGTTGGGTGGAGGAGTTACCCTCCGTGTTATGGAGCATCAATACTACTCCTAACAGGTCTACGGGTTACACGCCTTTCTTCATGGTTTATGGAGCGGAGGCGGTCCTCCCTAGCGACATCCGTCATGACTCGCCTCGAGTGGCGGCTTATGTCGAGGCGGATAATGAGCAGGTGCATCAAGATGCTCTTGACTTGTTGGACGAACAACGTGACGTAGCAGCAGCTCGCTCGGCGATTTACCAACAAGACCTATGCCGCTATCACAGCCGCCGGGTTAAGTCCAGGGTCTTTCAGGAAGGTGATCTGGTGCTCCGGCTCATCCAGGATCAAACAGACGCACACAAGTTATCCCCGCCTTGGGAAGGGCCCTTTGTGGTCAGCAAGAACTTGCACAACGGGTCATACTACCTTATCGATGTTCGGGAGCACAAAGATTCACGTAAGTCGGAGGAGGAGACCCGCCAGCCGTGGAACATAGCTCAGCTTCGGCCTTATTACACTTGAGCCACCGACTCTCATAATGTACATATTTCTATAGCCATGTATATATTGTGATAAATAATAAAGCAGGACCTCTGTCCTTGTTTCCTCCAAAGGTAACTGTATCATTGTTATTTTCATTGTAATATTACATGGTCACTTGGAGGTTGATCCGGCTTATGATCGTATTCGAATCTAGCCGTTAAAAATATGATCATTTGGGGGATTTCTGTTCAAACATAGGTCGTATTCGAACCAAAGAGAACATAGCTGTCGATACCCACTTGATTGGCATATTGCCGAGCTCATTGGGGAGTTTTTCTTGATCATATTTGAATCATAGCTTAACCCCCTTTGGGAACCGACGTGGATCGTATTCGAATCAGCGTCGTTAAACAACTCTCAAGGTCATTTGGGGGCTTCCTGTTCAAACATAGGTCGTATTCGAACCAAAGAGAACATAGCTGTCGGTACCCTCTTGATCGGCAACGCCAAAGCCACTGGGGGCTATATGATCGTATTCGAATCTTAGCTTAACCCCTTTGGGACGGTTCTCTGGTCGTATTCGAATCAGAAGCCTCCAAATTTTTGACATCTTTTTGTTGCAAACAAGTTCTTTTGATCATATCAAAAGTATTCAAGGGTGGTTCTAATTCCACCGGCTTAACCTTGATTAATAATGTTGATGGCACATAATAAGTATTATAAGTGCTGGTGACCGGGAGTTCTCAACCTCATTATTCGGGTTATATAAACCGGAAGTATATTTGAAGGCTCGCAGGTATGCTGTTATGGTTATCTCGAAGATATAATTGAGGGCCAGTTTATTATGACTTTGATTCATATTCCGGGTTATATGTGAAATAGGTGACTCTCCATGCAGTAAGCTGCCTAGAGAATTGTGATTTGTTTTTCTATGCAGGACAATTGAGGACAGCTCTTTAAACATAAGGAAAACAGAGGATCAAGCATAACCCGGAAGAATATAAAAAGGGCAGCTTAAACAATGTTGAGCGTTACGCACGTGTGCGATGGCACGACAAAATTAGGTGTTTGTCCTACTCTATTACATGACTCCCCGAGTCCGAAAGGTGAGGCATCGTCTTTTAAGACATCATATGAGCCGCCTGCGAGATCAAGGGCGTTGTTGGCCTGAGGTTTCCGGGTCATCCCTCTCCGCTCCTCCGGCTGTGTCCATGACCTGGAAGGTTGATGATTTCCAGTCAATGCCACTCAAGGCTTCAAATTGAGCCTCATCATCAATTAACCCGGCCGGGTCAACTTCAGGGGCGAAGGTATGCTTACGAGTCGGAGGAATCAGGCTGACTGCTTCATAGTGTGGTGTTGGGATCCTCTGATTCTCCGCGTCCTAGCCCGGTTGATACTTGGTAAGGTCTGTATCATTACCAATCAAGGTGGCCACCGGGCGCACGCTCTTCACACAGGCGGCGAAGTCTTTCTGGTCAAAGGGGGTGCCGTCTTCCTTCAAGCTGGGGTATCCAAGAGCGATGTCGGCCGGGTCTAGCTCCGGTAGAAACGCCTTGGCCCGGCTCAGAGCGGCTATAGCTCCGGCTCTTGCAGAAGCCCGTCTCAACTCTTGGAAGCGTTGAGGAAGTACGGCAAGCCGCCTGAGTACATCTGCCAGGTGAGTGGGAACCTCATTTGACAGAGCCACAACGACTAAAGCACGCTGTGACCCGGTGTAAAGTTGTTCTACCAAGGTATAAACTGCCTTCAGCTTGGTCAACACGTTCTGATTGAGATTGGAACTTCTGGGACCTGCATTACAAAGTCAGGTGAGCTAATGGCAATGGTGATACTTATGGGAAATGAACGATGTAAACTAGTTAGAAACTTACAGAGTAACTTACCAAAGATTGCGGAGACCATCTGAGATACATGGCGTTTTAAGCCGGAAAGTTCTGCGGTTCTTTCAGTAAGAGCGGCCTCCGCTTGTTTGGCCCGGCTGAGCAAGGCAGTTTTCTCATCCGCCCAGGCTTTTCTTTCTGCTTCAAACTTTTTCTTCAGTTTCTCTTGTGCAGATACACTGAATTCAAATTTGGAATTGGCCTTTTGGGTCTCACTTTCCTGAGTCTTCAGGCGGTTCTTTAGATCAGAGATTTCCGATTCAAATTTCTTACAGGCGGCCTGTACAAATTCCGGGTTACAGTTAGGGTGATTATAATGCAACATTAAGTCCCAAGCACTTTGCAAGCAAAGACACTTGGCACTTGGGGGCTAATGTATGCTGAAAAGCTCTATTTACAGTGCCGGTTCATGAAAGTAAGTCCCAAGCACTTTGCAGGCAAAGGTACTTGGCACTTGGGGGCTAATGTGTAACGTTGCTCAACTACTTGATTAAAGTAAGGAAAGAACCGGGTCAACTATGCTGTTTAAGCCGGCCCTTGAGTGTTACCAGGTAAGCCAGTTTTCTTGCAGTAATTATTAAGCCGGTATTAAGTCTACAACATATTTTATCATAAGTCATAGACTTGGGGGCTGGCATGGTAAAGATAACTATGGAGTAAGCAAGAGAGTCATACCTCAGATTTTTGCTGTATTTGCTTCACCATATCAATTTCCAGGTCCCGGCTGTTGTGCACTTGATTAACATAGCCAGAGACAATATCTCCAATTCTCAGATTAGCATAGTCAGTGATGTCCAGCCTGGCCCTGCGGCGTTCCAGAAGTTCTTCCTTGGCAGAGCATCTAGCTAACACGGTGGGTCTTCCCGGTTCGACAAACTCTGTCCGGGTGATTACAACGTCCGGATCATCTGGATGAGCCGGGCTGGGGATCTCCGGGATATCAGAACCTTCCATGACTTGTTCATCAGATGGAACAGTGGTGGCAGGAGCTGGTGCAGATGGCGGCTCATGAGCAGAAGCCTCAGGTTCAGTCAGGACCGGCTCTTCGGTCGGCTTATTTTTCTTTGCCCTCTTGCTGGGCTTTACTTGTACACTGAAAGTCAAAGAGTTAGTGCAAAAACATGAGTAAGATAAGCACAAGGTAAGCTGATCATCATTACCCGGGTGCGGTCTTGAAGGCCGGCAAGCTAGACTGCATTGAGTCGCCGGAGGAAGGTGAAGTTCCCTGGTAGTTTGAATCAGAAGAATTGAGTGGTTGACGAGTGACGCCCGCCAAAGGATGAAAAGCATATAAGTCGGAGATAACCTCAGTCCGGTGCTTCCTTGTTGCTTCGGGTAAGCCGGAGGAGAGGTCTGCGTCTTTGCTGGTCCGGGTCTGCCTCTGGCTCTCATAATTCTGTCGCTTCAAAAGAAATTGAGGATCTTGATAAGCTAAAGGATGTGAAAATCTTACTTTCTGGGTTACTCTTCGAACTTTCCGTCTTGGCAAAGGCTCGGAGTCGGATGAAATTATAGTTACCTCTTCATTCACTTCATGACTTGTTCTAGTGTCCTCCTGCCGATAATCCGTGTCAATAAGATGGTTAAAAAGGAGCCTAAAGAGTCAAGAGCTACCTCTGACTCGGAGGTGTCTTCCAGACGAAGCAGGTCCGAGGCGCTAGGTTTACTGCCCTTCTTACGGGGAGCGGCTTTCCTGGCGGCTTTTTTAACTTTTCTGGCTTTCTTGGCAGCTTCGTGGTCATACTTGACCTTCCAGAATTTATCATTAGCCTGTAAAATACAACAAAGGTTAGTAAGTTAAGACAAAATTGTTAAAATGGAAGGAGAAGCATTCAGGTCAATGGTTTACCGCTGGAGCCGGGTTAGTCTTGCAGAAAGGGCTTAAGCCCACTCTCCCACAATCTGCCAGGCTCTCGTTCAGAAGCGACTTGGTTGTGTCATCAATGACGTCCTCAGGTAAGTCGTCTGGGCTGTGTCGTAGAGGATCATCTTTCTGGCCTGTGTAATCACACATCAAGCCGGGGCGGCGACTTAAAGGAATCACCTGCCAGGCAACCCAGACCTGGACCAGATCAATACCATTCAAGCCGTTCCCCAGAAGAGCTTTAATTTTGTTGATGGTGGGTGTAAGTGGTTGACGTTCAGCTTGAGATAATTTGTCTGGCAAGGGGTGATTTGATTCCAGACGCAGGGCGCGAAAGCCGGGCAGAGGGTTCTCGTCAGCCGGAGAAGTGTCCTGGCAGTAGAACCATGTCTGGTTCCAATCTTTCGGGTGGCTTGGCGGCTCAGCATAAGGAAAGAGACAATCTCTCCGTCGTTGGATTGAAATTCCGCCACGTTCCAAGCTAGGCCCGTTGGCACATTCATTCTGGCGGTTCAGGTAAAACAACTCCCTAAAGAGCAGCAAGCTGGGTTCTTCTCCAAGGTACACCTCACAGAACACTTGGAAGTTGCAGATGTTTGACACAGAATTGGGTCCGATGTCTTGAGGTCGCAGGTCAAAGAAGTGCAGGACATCTCTGAAGAATTTTGAGCCGCGAGGAGCAAAGCCCCGGTTCATGTGATCAATAAATATGGCAACTTCCCCATCCTTGGGTTGATGCCTCTCTTCTGACGGGTCAGGAGCACGATAGGACATGACCTCTTTCTTTGGCAAATAACCTGTTTTCACGAAGTCAGCTAAGATGCTGTCGATGATGTTGGATCTAACCCAGTTGCATGTGATGGGTGCTTTGGGAGCCTTAGGTGGCATTGTGAAAGATGGAAGCCTATGACAAAATAAAGTTTCCGGTTCAAATTTAAGCCGGAGGAAAATTTCAGTTCAGTATTCAAGATGGCGGCTTATGAAAGGGCCTAATGATATATGGTTAATTGTGTCAGGTTATTTAAGCTGCCGTGGATATCATGAGCAATTAAGTTATTTAACTCTATTATGAATGATCCAGAAATTTCGCAAAGCATGGCTTCTTTTAAGCCGGCGATATGACCTGCCATGGTTAACAGATGCAGTTTTTGCCTAAGTGTTGCACAAACAAGTTTCACAGATTACAGGGATTATTTTGGATCAAACGGTCGTCCAGAAAAGAAAAATTTCTAGACCTAAAAACTGATACGGAGAAGTTCATAAGCTCTAAATGAGGTCTTTTTGCAAGCAAAGGGGTCTGCTAATATTGAAAATGGGCGTGAAACGACTACCGCCGGAGTTGTGCATTACTCTTGGATCAAAGGGAGCCATTGTGGAAGAACTGCGAAGGAATCGCGAGGAACCACGAAGAACACAGAAGAACTTGCGAACCCTAATGTGGATCTAGTATACGGGACGACGAGGACTTACTGGTGCTGACGAGCGGCGGAGATACGTCGCGGTTCTCTGGTCAAGACAGGTCGATGCAGCGGCCTTGGTTGGTGCAGACGGGATGCGCGGCAGCGACGGCGGAGCTCGGGCTCTGGGGTGTCGAGAGGAGGAAGACGATGGAAAGGGAAGAGTGACGAAGACCTGAGGGCCGGGCCTATTTATAAGGGACGACTGATGAGTGGGCACGAGAAACGAGGAGGCTGAAGACATGATTATCTAGCTGCAGAGGCGCCTCGATTTTCGGGATAGTTATTAAGATAAGGATCCGTTGAGACGTTGGATGGAACGAGCATTAATGGCGGATGACGTCACGGCGGGTTACCAAGAATCCAGAAGATGACGTCATGGCGGGTTATAGCCTTCGCGCAAACAGAAGCCAGAAGATTTTTCTCTTAAGGTACTGAAGATTGACATGAACCGGTTCAAATCAATCTGGGGCCTAATGTTGAGGATATAGCTACTGGTGTAACCCGCCGTAGATGGGTCGGGTTACGTTGCGACAACTCTTCGTTCAAGAAGCCCAAGGATAGGTTAGGGATGGCGGTTTAGTAATAGATTTAAGGCCTAGAGGCGGCTTAAGGCCCGTAGTGGTAAACCGCCGTTGTGGCATGACTTGTAGTGTAAGGCAAGAATAGTTAAGAGTCCGAGCCGGACGCTGTTTATAAGCCGGCCAAGACTCTGAGAGCCGCTGGGCATTAACCTCTCTATATAAAGGGACGACCCGGCGGCGGTTCAGGACAGGTAAGATCAGATTGATAGCCAGGCAGAGCGGTTTAGCTCCTGGTCATCGAAACCCTAAGCAATACCACCTCAACTGGAGTAGGCTTTTACCTTCAACGTAAGGGGCCGAACTAGTATAATCTTCGTGTGCTTTGTCCCGTTTAACCCCTTTAAGCTTCCTAGCGGCGATGGCTCCACGACTAAGTCCTTGCACGAGGACATCTGCCGTGACAATTCCACGACAGATCAGGTCTTCCTGGGAGAAGGTTTATCCTTCGTTGACCGTGAGAGCTTATAATGGGCTAAGTTGGGACACCCCTGCAGGGTATTATCTTTCGAAAGCCGTGCCCGCGGTTATGAGGCAGATGGGAATTTGTTAATGTCTGGTTGTAGAGAACTTGTCACTTGACTTAATTAAAATACATCAACTGTGTGTGTAGCCATGATGGTCTCTTCTCGGCGGAGTCCGGGAAGTGAACACGGTTTGAGTTATGCATGAACGTAAGTAGTTTCAGGATCACTTCTTGGTCATTTCTAGCTTCGCGACCGTTGCGTTGTTTCTCTTCTCGCTCTCACTTGCGTATGTTTAGCCACCATATATGCTTAGTGCCTGCTGCAGCTCCACCTCATTACACCATCCTTCCCTATAAGCTTAAATAGTCTTGATCTCGCGGGTGTGAGATTGTTGAGTCCTCGTGACTCACAGATTCTACCAAAACAGTTGCAGGTGCCGACGATGCCAGTGCAGATGACGCAACCGAGCTCAAGTGGGAGTTCGACGAGGAACGTGGTCGTTACTATGTTTCTTTTCCTGATGATCAGTAGTGGAGCCTAGTTGGGACGATCGGGGATCTAGCATTTGGGGTTATCTTATTTTCATTTGGATTTGACCGTAGTCGGTCTTTGTGTGGATTTTGGATGATGTATGAATTAATTTATGTATTGTGTGAAGTGGCGATTGTAAGCCAACTCTTTATCCCATTCTTGTTCATTACATGGGATTGTGTGAAGATGACCCTTCTTGCGACAAAACCACAATGCGGTTATGCCTCTAAGTCGTGCCTCGACACGTGGGAGATATTGCCGCATCGTGGGCGTTACAAGTTGGTAATCAGAGCCATCCCCGACTTAGGAGCCCCCTGCTTGATCGAATCGCTAGCATTGTTGAGTCTAGAACAAAAATGTTTTGAGTCTTAGGATTATATATATCGGAGAGTAGGATTCTTTTTACTCCTCAGTCTCTTCGTCGCTCTGGTGAGGCCTCCTGACGTAGAAGTTTTGACTCTTCTCTCCTCAAATTTCACTAATTTTTTTTAGGATCACGCGGGTATCTTAGAATCGTTCCGATGGTTTTGTGACGAGAACATTGTTCTTGGTGCCTCCTGACATTTAGGGGTTGTGGCAGTGTCCCGGGGAGTTGAGCTCCGAGGTGTTGTCGTCACAATTTTATCGTTGCAGTTCTGGAATACCTGAGTTTCGCCGACATCGAAAATCTCTTTTATGCAGTTGTTGGTGAGATCACCTCAACGCCACCCAGTACTGGGGCGGGAGTTCGGGAGTATTGCCATAACTCGTATAACGGATGCTTTTCGAAGGTTGAGGTACACGCTTTCCGAAGGTTTCTTGGTTATGTGTTGACGGATGGATACAGCTGGATCTAGGGATTGCTAGTTTGGGTGATATATTTTGTGTCCCCTGTATCCCCAACACCAGATTGCATAACCAGAAAGTTTCGGGAGTTTATAAGTGGGAATTCAAGTAGCTCCTAGGATATCTTTCCGACAGACGCATGATATGAGATTGGGGTTCGACGTCTAGTGGTCCGCCTTTCCACGGTTGGTTTTACAGTGGTCTCGTAGTGTCTTAAAGAGTCCTTGGCTATGCCGACTTGGGGACGCTTCGTATGTCATGTGCACTGCCTTGTACATGATGGTGCTGTACGATCGAGCCCGTGTGGGCCCCACCACGAAAACTTCGGACGAAATCTCTATCATATGTTTGTTCCGGCTTATTCTGCAAGCCAATACTTTGTTTTGTTTTGAATTGTGGTATTCAAGTTGCTTCGAAGTCAAATGTTGATTCCATACCTTTTTCTAAGTGGCTTCTCAACTTAATGGAAGTGTGATGATTTACTATGGAATTCATTCGTTCATCCTCGTTCGAATGTTTATTGTGAAGACTATATGTTGCAATTTCTATCCGTTGATTCTACTTGTCTATTTGTCTATCAAGATGCTAACGGATGTCACCCTCTTCAGGATGGCTCCGCCAACGCGTCAGAATCCGGAACGCAATGAAGGGAGTCAGGCGAACCCTCCGCCACCACCTCCGCCTCCGGAGGCATGGCAAGCTATCATGGCAGCCACCAACGCTAATGCTCAGATGATTTTGCAACTCTTGCAAGAACGCACCCAAGGGCAAGGCAATCAAGGAAATCAAGGCCAAGGCAACAATCAGCCTCACTTCGCTACTCTCAACCAGTTTCTCGCAAATCAGCCCAAGTCTTTCAGCTACTGTGCCGAGGCCACAGATGCCGATGATTGGCTCGTGGACATCAACAAGCATTTTGAATGTAGCAATGTCAGGCCTGAGGACTTTGTCAAGTTCGCTTCTTTTCAACTCAAGGATCAAGCTGCCGAGTGGTATCAACAATACAAAGATTCCAGAGGAGGTCGTGTGATTACCTGGGATGATTTCCGCCGAGACTTCAAAGCTCACCACATTCCACAAAGTGTTGTCGAGAGCAAGCGTGAGGAGTTCCGCAATCTCAAGCAAGGCAGCATGTCCGTGTATCAATACAATACTCAGTTTCAGAAACTCTCTCGCTTCGCTAAGCAAGACGTTCCTGATGAAAAGAGCATGATCTATCAATTCAGAGGTGGCCTTAGAGAAGATCTGCAATTACCTCTCGTGCTTTTTGAGCCGACCAAGTATGATGATTTCTACAATATGGCACTGAAGCAAGAGGCTGCTCAGCTCAAGTGTGAGGCTTCTAAGAAGAGAGTCAGGGACGCAGTTCAGTCTTCTTCTTCCTCACTAGTGGCTGCTAAGCAACAGAAGTTCTGGTTGCCTCCTCCTCCTCCGTTTCGTCAGCCTTACCAGCAAAAGAACAAAGGTGGCCATGGATCTTCCCACTCATCCAACTCTGGCTATCAGAACAAGTCTCAGAATCAAGCTCCAAAGTCGAATGCTCCTTATCATCGTCCAGTCTCAGAGGTGACTTGCAACAAGTGTCAGCAGAAAGGTCACTATGCTAACAAGTGCTTCAACCAAAGGCGCCTTCCGCCTCCTCCTCCTGTGAGATCTTCCAGCAATGCAGTGGTCAAGCATAATCCCAAGTCTGCAAAGGTGAACATGATGAATGCAGCTCAAGCGGAGGAATCTACTGATGTGATAATGGGTAATCTCTCAGTTAATGATATTCCTGCAAAATTCTTATTTGATACTGGTGCATCGCATTCTTTCATGTCATACCCATTTGCATCGAAGCACAATGTTGACACAGAGATTTTATCCAAAGTTATGCAAGTTGTTTCTCCGGGAAAGCTTATGACTTCTAGTTTGGTTGCTCCCGATGTTTCCATCAAGATGGGAAACTATAAATTTCTGTCTTCTCCAATTGTTCTTGGTGACTCGGATATTCATCTTATTCTCGGGATGGACTGGCTTTCTAAGCACAAGGCTCAACTTGATTGTGCTGCCAAGGAAATTCAATCGACACACTCTTCTGAGGATGTGATTATCTATGCCGCTTGTGATGAAACCATTCGGTTGTTTTCTCTCAGTGAGAAGGGCGAATTGAATGCCATCTCTCAAATTCCAGTCGTTTGTGAGTACCAAGATGTTTTTCCAGAAGAGCTTCCGGGTATGCCTCCTCACCGGCCAGTTGAGTTCGTTATCGATCTTGAGCCTGGCACTGAACCCGTTTGCAAGCGTCCATACAAGCTTGGACCCAAGGAGCTGAAGGAATTGAAGAAACAACTCGATGAACAAGAGCGTCTGGGTTTGATCAGGCCGAGTTCATCTCCATGGGGTTGTGGTGTTCTTTTTGTCCAGAAGAAGGATGGCACGGAACGACTTTGTGTCGACTACCGTCCATTGAACAAGAAGACAATCAAGAACAAGTATCCACTTCCCAACATCAATGAGTTATTCGAGCAACTTAAAGGTGCTAAAGTATTCTCCAAGCTTGACCTTCGAATGGGTTATCATCAGATTCGCATTCATGAAGAAGATATTCCCAAGACAGCATTCAGAACAAGCTTTGGTTCTTATGAATATACTGTCATGTCTTTCGGCCTTGTCAATGCTCCTCCAACATTCTCTCGGATGATGAATTTCATCTTCAACCCCTATACCAATGAATTCGTCCTGGTGTATCTCGATGATATCTTGGTCTTCTCCAAGAATAAGAAGGATCATGCCAAACATTTGCGATTGGTGCTCGACAAGCTCAGAGAGTATCAATTTTATGCGAAGTTTTCAAAATGTGAGTTTTGGCTCGATGAAGTTCTTTACCTTGGTCATATCATCTCTGCCAAGGGCATCACTGTTAATCCCGAGAAGGTGTCTGCAATTGTGAATTGGGAACCTCCACAGAATGTCAAGCAACTTCGCAGTTTTCTTGGTCTTGCAAGCTATTGCCGAAGATTCGTTGAGAATTTCTCTAAGATTGCAAAGCCTCTTTCCAACCTCCTCCAGAAGCATGTGAAGTATGTCTGGTCTCCTAAGTGTGACGTTGCTTTCAACACTCTCAAAGAGAAACTCGTCACAGCTCCTGTCTTAACTCCTCCTGACGAATCCAAACCATTCGAAGTTTTCTGTGATGCTTCTCTTCAAGGTCTCGGTGCTGTGCTAATGCAAGAGAAGAAAGTTGTGGCCTATACCTCTCGTCAGTTGAAGCCCAACGAAAAGAACTACCCCACTCACGATCTTGAGTTGGCGGGAGTTGTCCATGCATTAATAACATGGAGACATCTCTTGTTGGGAAGACAAGTGGACATATTCATCGATCATAAGAGTCTCAAGTACATCTTCACTCAGCCCAACCTCAATCTCAGGCAGACTCGATGGGCCGAAATGATTCAAGAGTACAATCCGAGTATTGAATATACTCCAGGCAAAGCCAATGTCATTGCAGATGCTTTGAGCAGGAAGGCTTATTGCAACAGCTTAATCCTCAAGCCATTCCAACTGGACCTCTGTGAAGCTTTCCGCAAGCTGAATCTCCAAGTTGTTCCTCAAGGCTTTCTTGCCAACCTCATAGTCTCTCCTACTTTGGAAGATCAAATTCGTGAGGCACAACTCCTGGATACCATGGTGAAGAAGGTGAAACGTGGTATTGACAAGGGTCTTTCCAAATACAAGTGCTATCGCATTGATGACAGAGACACTTTATTCTTTGAGGACCGGATTGTGGTTCCTAAAGGTGATCTAAGGAAAGTCATAATGAACGAGGCACACAATTCTCTTCTTTCCATTCATCCTGGAAGTACGAAGATGTACCATGACCTCAAGCAGTCGTAGTGGTGGACTCGAATGAAGCGAGAAATCGCTCAATTCGTGAACGAATGTGATGTCTGTCGAAGAGTGAAAGCAGAACACCAACGACCAGCTGGTCTCCTCCAACCTCTTGCTATCCCAGAATGGAAGTTTGATCATATCGAAATGGACTTCGTGACTGGATTTCCAAAGCCCAAGCGCGGAAATGATGCTATCTTCGTTGTCATCGACAAGCTTTCTAAAGTGGCTCATTTTCTTCCAATCAAAGAATCCATCACAGCAGCTGAGTTGGCAGAGCTATACACCTCCAGGATTGTCTCCTTGCATGGCATTCCACAATTGATTTCTTCAGATCGTGGAAGCATCTTCACTTCTAAGTTCTGTGACTCCTTCCAGAAGGCCATGGGCACCAACATTCGCTTCAACACAGCTTTCCATCCTCAAACTAGTGGCCAAGTCGAGTGAGTCAGTCAAATCCTTGAAGATATGCTCAGGGCTTGTGTCATTTCCTTTGTGTCGTGGAATTGTCACGGCAGATGTCCTTAGTGTCAGGACTTAGTCGCGAGGCCAGCGCATCTATGTGGTAGCTTGAGAGGGGTTGGGCGGAATCGAGAGACGCAACACAAGACAAGGATTTAGACAGCTTCGGGCCCCGGGAAACATCATCCGGTAATAGCCCTACATGCTGTTTGTGGCTAGGTCTCATTATGCTCATGAGAGAGTTGCCGGGAACCGGCTCTCGGTGTCTAGCCCTAGAGATTGTTTCTTGTTCCTTGTCCCTCTTGGGGAGCCCCGCCCCTCCTTATATAAGTTAGAGGGGCGGGTTATATGTGGAGTCCTAGTAGGACTACGACTAGTCTATCTTCTCTTACAAGTTGATTACAAGTCCGGGTCTTGCTTCCTCGTAAAGGAAATATTCGTCATCCCTTTCCTCTTAATCCGGCCCATCATAATGTGAGCCGGCCTTCTGGGCTTTGGGCCTTGTTGTCCATCTGACCGCCCGCCGGGTTACTAATGAGTCGCCAAGATCAGGCAGGTTATCTGTGAATCGCCAAGCTCCGGGCGGGTCATCAGTGAGTCGCCAATTCCGACCAGGTCATACCGCGGGGTATATCCCCGACATTAGCCCCCAGTTTGATTTGGATTCATCCATGTTAAACTGATCCTGTAAAATAAACACAAGAACAAACTTGATAGGTTGTGCTCCGGGTTAAATTTTTGTAAGCCGGCACCTGATCATCTTTAAATCCTTGTCATTTCCTTCTTGATACATGCCCATGAACTCATCGCAAATCTCCTTTAGTAGATATGTTCAAACTTTGTGAATGCAAAAAATCCAGATACTTCTTTTAAGAAATCCGGGTCAATAGGCCAGCTTCATAGTCAATTTGCTGGCATTGGTCTCTTGTAGAGAAATATTGTAAGAAATAATCCACTTGAATCGGCTTCCAAAGCGCCGGCTTAAAATATATTGGTCTTGAAATACTCATCTGACTTTCGGCCGGCTTGAAGAGGTAAAACTTGCCGGTTTATCATAACCAAAATTGCCGGCTTGTAAATATTGATAGCACCGGGTCATAACTGTTGCCGACGCCGGGTCATAATTATTGGTGACACCGGATCATGATTGTTGCAAACTCCGGGTCAATCTGATCTACTCAAAACTGAGAATTTGAAGATTCCCCCCTTATATGTATATCACCTGTAGCCCCCAAGGGCCGGGTCATTATGCAATAATGAGCAGGGACTTTGTGAATATGATCATGTAACTTGACCAGCAATGTGTAGCCCCCAAGGGCCGGGTCAGTAAGATATTACTGAGCTGGGACTTTGTATATGATTCATTGATAATAACAGTATATGATGTAATCTCCACCATGGGGCTTGAACCCACGTCCACAAGGTTAAGAGCTTTGTACTCCACCAACTGAATAGTGGATCTTTCAATATAATAGATTAAGGCTTGTGTACCTTGAATTTTTGACAAGAGCAATTGGTAGCCCCCAAGGGCCGGCTCATTTAGAATGTGATGAGTCGGGTCTTCAATAAGTTGAGAAAAAAATGACTTTGCATTAGCCCCCAAGTGCCGGGTCGTAAGCCTGCAGCGACTCGGGACTATTCTTTCCATTGTAGAATAAATCATATCCATTGATAAAATAATAGCCATTGCGCCAAAGCGACTTGAATACCTCATCTGTTGATAAGTCAATCCGGAGTTTAAATACCCGGCGGCTCTTGGCCGATGGCGACTTAATACGCCTCCATGTAAGCCGGAATTTTTACAACCCGGTGGCTTATAGCCTTTGAGAAAACCAAGAATTGATAACCCTTTTGAGACACCAATTTCAATCTTTGATGATGGTCTTGAACTTAATCATTTATGTAAGTGATAGCCCTGTAAATCCTGCACAGAGTTTAAACAACATATGCCCTGGCGACTTAACGTTAAAAGCCAGGGCGGGTAACCACCCAAATGTAGTCTTATCCTGCACACAAGTAGATCACAAGATCCCTTGGCGGTTTACCGCAGGGCGGGTCATAATATCTCACATATAACCACTGTGATATCGAATTTGTACTGCCGGTTTACATGACCTGTGCAGTAAGGGTGATAACCCGATCCTTAGAAGCCAATGCTTCCACATAGATGATGATTGTCATAAGCTGGTGATTTATCATCGAAAATCAAGCCGGGTTAAATAGCAACCACTCATATACACTTTAGATATGAAAAAAGAGCTTCAAATAAAATCCAAAAATTGTTTGCAAAAAGAGACTTCGAAAAATTTTGAGGCTTCTGATTCGAATACGATCAGAAAACCATCCCAAAGGGGTTAAGCTAAGATTCGAATACGATCATATAGCCCCAGTGGCTTTGGCATTGCCGATCAAGAGGGTACCGACAGCTATGTTCTCTTTGGTTCGAATACGACCTAT
This sequence comes from Triticum aestivum, assembly GCF_018294505.1. Classification (NCBI taxonomy): domain Eukaryota; kingdom Viridiplantae; phylum Streptophyta; class Magnoliopsida; order Poales; family Poaceae; genus Triticum; species Triticum aestivum. The sequence continues at coordinate 29,930,713 of NC_057796.1, read as the reverse complement.
GTTTGAATAGGAAGCCCCCAAATGACCTTGAGAGTTGTTTAACGACGCTGATTCGAATACGATCCACGTCGGTTCCCAAAGGGGGTTGAGCTATGGTTCAAATATGACCAAGAAACTCCCCAATGAGCTCGGCGGTGTGCCGATCAAAAGGGTATCGACAGCTATGTTCTCTTTGGTTCAAATACGACCTATGTTTGAACAGGAAGCCCCCTAGTGATCATAAGAATATTTAACGACTCTGATTCGAATACGATCAGGGTCACACCAAAAGGGTTAAGCTAAATTCGAATACGATCAGCTCCCAATGGTCATTAAAGCAGGGTACCTATGTTTGGGTTGTGCTTTGTAAAGACTCTTTTTGGTCCTTTAATTTTTCCTGAGAACTCGAACTTTGCGAGAGATAAATTCTTTTTGTACCGGAAAAACCGGATATTAAAAGTTTCAAAGCTTTGTGATAAACAAATTTACCTTAAACCGGATTTTGAACCGGATTTGAGAGCTTCAAAACTTTGTGGCAGATAAATTTCCCTTGAACCGGATTTTAAACCGGATATTTAAGAGCTTCGGCGCTTTGTGGGAGATGTCAAGTCTCTCGAGCCGGATCTAAACCGGAATCCTTCTTTTTAAGCCGGAAAATTTCTGACGGCCTTTAAACTTTTCACCAATATGGCGGCAGCCTTCGGGACCGGGTTATTTTTCCCTCCAATGACCCAGAGTTCTTGAATGCATTGAAATCGACCAATGATGCCGAGTCATATCATTGTAGCCCCCGAGTCTCAAGACGACTCGAGGAGTTGGCTTTGAGATTCTCCATATTGACCATAGCATAAGGTGTATATCATTGGTATTGATAGCGCAATGTGAGTCCACAGAAGGTTGAAGTGACTGCGGCGGGTTATGAATGATCCCGTATGAGCCGTGTCAGCAACTCGGCCAATGGTTCCTTCCAACTGGATGTTTTGAAGTTAACCAAACTGTAGTGGCATCGACTTGTGCGCCTGCCCATTGAACCATCCAGTGCAGACGGCGGCTGATAATACATGATAATTCGCCTCCTATTTGTTGGAAGAAAACCGGGCTTCCCAAGCAGTGACTCGCTCATATTCAATAAACAGCTCATGCATACAGGTGCGGCCCAGTGTGTATATATAGACCAACCCGCGAGGGACGGATGGTAAAGATGACCGTTGCATCAGAGGCGACACAGACAGATGAGCCGGCCGTGGTGTTGTAAGCCGGTCCGGACGGGCGAATCGATCGCCGGCGAGGTAAGCCGCGCGGATGGGCGAGTCAACCACGTTGTGTTGATGTAGTGAACAATTGTCCTGTATCAAAAACATCGCAAACTAGAGTAACTGTTCTTTGACAGAAAACAATGTATGCTAATAAACTTTAAACGGATAGATATCACCTGACTGTTCGGATGACGGATGATCCGTTCAACGCAACAGAAAACAGCTCAGATAGACCGGCAACCCATGGCGGGTCAACACAGCAGGGGCGACTCAACACAGCCCCGGCGGCTCATCGCACGGCAGGTGCAGCTCAGGCTTAAATCGCGGTGGGCGGTTCAGAAGCGGAAACCGGTAAAGGCGTCGGCGGCTCAATGCTCGGTCGTGGAGATGGAAACTGGTAGCCCAAGGCTCGGCAATTGTCCTGATTCGCCCAGGCAACAGATGAGCCGGCCATGGCATTGTAAGCCGGTGCGGACGGGTGAGTCGGCCGTATGTTGATGTCAACCGGACCGTGATACGCGTGTCTGTGAATGGCATAAAAATTGTCCTGTGTAAAAATATTACAGGACAGAGTAATTGCTCCTTTTAAAGAAAACAATATATAATATATAAAAATTTACTGGATTGATTTCACCTGATATGTCAGGCCAGAAATTATCCACCGCGGAGTTGATGACCATCACGGTGAAGCTGAAACCAATCACGGCCGAGTCGGCCGCGGGAGCAGACAGATGAGCCGGCCGCGGCATTGTAAGCCGGTGCGGTCGGGCGAGTCAATCGTAGGAGCGGTAAGCCACGCGGACGCTGAGTCGGCCGCGGGGGCGGACGGGTAAGTTATCCGTCATATTGTAAGCCGGCGCAAACATGTGAGCCGGCCACGAGGGTGGACGGGCAAGTCATCAGTGGCATTGTAAGGCGGCGCGGATGGGCGAGCCGGCGGCGCGGATGTACGTGGTACTAATGGTCCTCATGTAGTACTCTCGTGAGCAATACTATTAGTAGTGGATTTTGGAATTGCGTCACCACGTGAGCTAGTAGTACATGATTAGGCTTGTTTAACCAGGCCACACCTGGATACTTCTGTTATTAGATTCCCCTGTGTAGCTGGCCTTAACAGAAGTTGTATTGATCTGAGACTGCTTTGTTTGATACATGGAGCGACGACAGAATCCGGTGATTTGATTGCAAGTCGTTTGGTCATAACTGACTCGGGGCGGAGCCGTGGCGTTGACAATGTCTGACCGATGGGATTTGATGCTCACGTGAACGACGACCATAGCAAAAGATTTGTCCAAGTCTTTGATCACTGATCGAACTTGCGTTTGGCTTTTCAGAAAAGTAATTTTCCACAGTACGGGTCCCTCCACGCTTATTAAGGAAATTAATGTAATCTTTGGCCACTTCCAAATATATTATCCAATTGTATTCCACTGATTTTGGCGATTTGAAGGCAAGTCGTGGCAGCTTGCAGATTTGACCGTGGAGTATGGCCAATGGGGTGAGGCACGAACGGCGGTTTACAGCCGGGCAATTGAAACCGCGAGAGTCGGAGACTTGAGGCTCGGAGGCGACGACTCACCGCGGTGGCTCAGAAACGATGCCAGCGAGGAAGACAGTGCGCCGGCCATTAGGTCCCTGAAGGCGACTCGGTGTGTGGCGGTTCATAGAACGAGCAAGGCCGGGGCAAGATTGCTTGGCCGAGACGACTCAGCGATGAAGCTCCTGCAGGAGGTGGTGCGAGGCGGCTCGAAACATCCGCGGAGGCCAGCGCCGGCGGAAGGCGAAGGCGAAGCCCATTGGCTCAAGGTTATAGTTGACACCCGGCCAAGCGGTTTGAGGCCTGCCTACAGCTGAAAAGGCCTTTGCGACACAGCAAGGAGAGGCGGCTCAAGGTGATGGTGGTGATATACCTTGTACGTAGTAGATACTGATGATTTGACTTTGGTCTTCAAACATAAAGCAGCAGCGGTAGATCAATGCTTGCTTCGGGATTTAACTCTCTTGTGAGCGGCAGGGCGCTGCGTACGGAGCAGCAATTGCAACGCGTCGGAACAGCCAGGACGGCTGCAGCCTTTAGGGATTTTCCACCGGGTAAAACGGGCCAAGAACCGTGGTTACGACAACTCGGCGGAACCTGCGGTCGGACGGGTCACCTGAACTTTTGTCGGCCTCAGAGAACGTGGTAGATAAACCGCCTCCAGTAGAAGACCTCGTCTCGAACTCGGTGCAATAGTACTCCGCGGATTTATCACAGCGCGAGAGATGGCCGTACAACTTGTAACCCTAAAATAATCAATCTCATATCCGCCGCCGCAGAACACTTCGTCAACCTTTGACCGATGAACTTATAGTTGATATGAATTTTCCACGCCAGCTTTTGTTGAGCCGGAAAATTGCAAACTTCTTGAATCCTAGAAAAGATCCCTTCAAGAACTCAACACCATCGTGCGCGAGCCCCACGGTGGGCGCCAACTATCGTGGAATTGTCACGGCAGATGTCCTTAGTGTCAGGACTTAGTCGCGAGGCCAGCGCATCTATGTGGTAGCTTGAGAGGGGTTGGGCGGAATCGAGAGACGCAACACAAGACAAGGATTTAGACAGCTTCGGGCCCCGGGAAACATCATCCGGTAATAGCCCTACATGCTGTTTGTGGCTAGGTCTCACTATGCTCATGAGAGAGTTGCCGGGAACCGGCTCTCGGTGTCTAGCCCTAGAGATTGTTTCTTGTTCCTTGTCCCTCTTGGGGAGCCCCGCCCCTCCTTATATAAGTTAGAGGGGCGGGTTATATGTGGAGTCCTAGTAGGACTACGACTAGTCTATCTTCTCTTACAAGTTGATTACAAGTCCGGGTCTTGCTTCCTCGTAAAGGAAATATTCGTCATCCCTTTCCTCTTAATCCGGCCCATCATAATGTGAGCCGGCCTTCTGGGATTTGGGCCTTGTTGTCCATCTGACCCGCCCGCCGGGTTACTAATGAGTCGCCAAGATCAGGCAGGTTATCTGTGAATCGCCAAGCTCCGGGCGGGTCACCAGTGAGTCGCCAATTCCGACCGGGTCATACCGCGGGGTATATCCCCGACACTTTGGCATGAAATGGGAAGATTGTCTTCCATATGCCGAATTCTCCTACAACAACAGCTTCCAAGCGAGTTCGGGCAAGGCCCCATTCGAGATTCTCTATGGCAGGAATTGCCGTACTCCTCTCAATTGGTCAAAGACTGGTGAACGCCAACTTCTTGGCAACGACTTAATCACAGAGGCTGAAGAAATGTGTAAAGTCATCCGTGAAAATCTAAAAGCCGCGCAATCGCGCCAGAAGAGTTACTATGATAGTAAGCACCGTGATTTGGCTTTCGAGATTGGAGACCATGTCTACCTCCGCGTCTCTCCAATGAAAGGCACTCGTCGCTTCGGTATCAAAGGGAAGCTTGCCCCTAGATACGTGGGTCCCTTCAAGATCATTGGCAAAAGAGGCGACCTCGCCTATCAACTTGAGCTTCCCTCCAACTTTGTAAACGTGCACGATGTGTTCCACGTGTCACAGCTCCGCAAGTGCTTCAAGACTCCTGAGCGCACCATCAACTTCGAAGAGATTGACCTCCAAGAAGATCTGTCTTATCATGAGCACCCCATTGCTATTCTTGAAGAAACTGAGCGCAAGACTCGCAACAAGTCAATCAAATTCCTGAAGTGAAGTGGTCGCACCATTCCGACCGAGAAGCCACCTGGGAACGCGAGGATCACCTCCGTTCCGAATATACGGAGTTCTTTCAGTCCTAGATCTCGGGACGAGATCCTCTCGTGGTGGTGGAGTGTTGTAACACCCCGGATGTAACTTTCCATATTTGTAACTCCAACTCTTGCCATTTTCGGCTATGTGTTATGATATTCCCTCCGTGGTCGGGTTTTGTTTTTTGTTTTGCATTTTGTTCATGTCATGCATATCATATCATGTCATCATGTGCATCTCATTTGCATACGTGTTCGTCTCATGCATCCGAGTATTTTCCCCGTTGTCCGTTTTACAATCCGGCACTCCCACCTCCTCCGGCGCACCCCTCTTGTTTTCTTTTCGTGAGCGGGTGGTAAACATTCTCAGAATGGACCGAGGATTGCCAAGTGGCCTTGGTATAACACCGGTAGACCACCTGTCAAGTTTCGTTCCATTTGGAGGTCGTTTGATGCTCCAACGGTTAACTGGGCAACCACAAAGTCCTTTTGTGTGTTGCAGCAAAACCCCCCTCCAAACAGCCCAAAACCCAGCAAACTCACCTCCATGCTCTCGGTCGTTCGATCACGATCGTGTGGGCGAAAACCGCACTCCATTTGGAGCCTCCTAGCTCCCTCTACCTATAAATATGTGAGCCTCCCCGAAATTCCGGATCCCCGAAACCCTAGCTCCGCTCCTCCGCGCCGCCGGACGTGTCCGCCCGGGGCCGGACGCAACTGCGCCGCCGCCCCGCCCACTCACGGCGCACCACGTGGCGCCCGTACGC